>NW_016909165.1:0-885 GCF_001483705.2 Eufriesea mexicana | reverse complement strand
CCTTCAATCCAATGGCAAGTGCAGCCATCTACTTGCCAGAGAATGGGTCTATTCAAAATCTGTTACATGTTATAGCTTGGTGAATAGATCGCATAACGCCCTCAATCCAATGGCAAGTAAAGCCATTTACTTGCCAGAGAATTGGCCTATTCAAGATCTAAAATATGTTATAGATTGGTGAATACATCGCTTAACGTCTTCAAACCAATGGCAAGTACAGCCACCTTTTTGCCAGAGAATTGGTCTATTCAAATTTTTTAATCTGTTATAGCTTGGTGAATAGATCGCCAACCGCCTTCAATCCAACAGCAGGTACAGCCATCTACTTGCCAGCGAATAGGCCTATTCAATATCAATAACCTGTTACAGCTTGGTGAATAGGTCGCCTAGCGCCTCCAACCATTGGCAAGTACAGCCATCTACTTGCCAGAGAATAGGACTGTTCAAAATATATAATCTGTTATTGCTTGGTGAATAGATCGCCTGACGCATTCAATCCAATGGCAAGTACAGCCATCTACATGCCAGAGAATAAGTCTATTCAAAATCTATAACCTGTTATAGCTTGGTGAATAGAGCGCCTAACGCCTTCAATCCAATGACAAGTACAGCCATCTACTTGCCAGAGTATATGTCTATTCAAAACCTATAAGCTGCCATAGCTTGGTGATTAGATCGCCTATCGCCTGCAATCCAATGGCATTTGTACAGTCATCTACTTGTCAGAGAATAGGTCTATTCAAAATCTATAATCCGTTACAGCTTGGTGCATAGATCGCCTATCGCCTTCAATTCAATGGCATGCACAGGCATCTACTTGCAAGAGAATAGGCTTATTCAAAATATATAGTCTGTTATAGCTTGGTGAATAGGTATCCTAACGCC
>NW_016909164.1:0-505 GCF_001483705.2 Eufriesea mexicana | reverse complement strand
TCCATATAATAGATGTGTATGGCACAGAGGCCAAAAACACCCTATCCTAAACAAACGCAATCTAACCAATTCGGACGTAACTATTCGGACGTAACCCGTCTCAAACCAACCTGACGCGATCACTATTGCTGGCCTCCCCAGAGCCAAGCAGAACATATTATTCGTGAGTAGGGCGCAGAAAACCATTGAATCGCAGCGTATGGCAGAAAAGTCAAAGCTATCCGAACCTAACCCATGGTGACATAAGCAAACCGTTCGTAACCTAACACTAACTAACCTTCCGCGACCACTATTTCTGGTCGTCCAACAGCAAAACGGAGCATACTTTTGGACGGCAAAGCGAAGAAATCCACCCAATTGCAGTGTAGATCACAAAGGTCAAGTATATCCTCTCCTAACCTGACCGTTCGTAGCATTACCAGAGGTAACTTAGCACAACCTAACGCACCACACCGTGTATTGCTGGCCTCATCAAAGCCAAGCAGAGCATAACAGAAGAAAATAG
>NW_016909163.1:0-212 GCF_001483705.2 Eufriesea mexicana | reverse complement strand
CTTACTGACATTTTCGACCAATGTCGCAGTGACCTGGCACTCTTGCATGTATAAGGAGCAACGCCTGAATTGGCGTGCTATAGCCATTGCAGTGCAATAGAATCTGCCTGGAATATTCAATGTTATTGACATTTTCGGCTAATATCGGGGTGAGGTAGCTTTCGTGCATAAACAAGGAGGTAAAATTCTATTGGCCAGCTATAGCCATTGCA
>NW_016909162.1:0-521 GCF_001483705.2 Eufriesea mexicana | reverse complement strand
TGCAACTTTATTGACATTATCGGCTAATATCGTGGTGAGGTAACTATCTTGCATAAATACGGAAGAAAGATTCTATTGGCCAGTTATGGCCATTGGAATTCTGCAGTATCTGGATGGAAAATACAGTTTCATTGACTTTATCGTTAATATCGTGGTGAGCTGACATCCCTGCATAAATTAGGAGGAAAGATGCTACTGGCGAGCTATAGCCACTTCAATGCTTCAGAATCGGGCTGGAAAATATGATTTTATTGACATTTTCGACTAATATCGTCGTGACTGCCGTCCTTGGATAAATAAGGAGGAAAGATTCTATTGGCGTGCTATTGCCATTGCAATGCCGCAGCATCTGGCTCGAAAATTCAATTTCATTGACATTTTCCACTAATAACGCAGAGAGCTAACTTTCTTGGACGAATATGGACGAAAGATTCTATTGACGTGCTATAGCTAATTGGAATGCTACAGAATCTGTCTCTAAAATTCAATTTTATTAACATTTTCGACTAATATTGTGGTGA
>NW_016909161.1:33705-35266 GCF_001483705.2 Eufriesea mexicana | reverse complement strand
AAAAAAAAAAATACTAACTTATGAACCGGAATCGAACCCCGGATAGAAATTCTCGATTATCATCATTAATCTACAACTCCGATTAAAAACTATTGAAAATAAATCTGTAATTAACCGAGTAATAAAACTTTAATAGTAAATATCTCAAAAGCTATTGAGTAGTTGCCGCTATAATGATATATTTTCTCAAACTGGATGACGATATTTGCAAACCTCCAAAGTTTCAACTAAATCGGTGACCCGAAAGACTTGCACTCTCCTGCCTAAGGTAAGTTTAAGGTAAGTATAAGGTAAGTAAAATAATAAAAATCTACTGCAAAGCAGGAAAAGAATTGTCCAGCAAATTTTTGGAACTGTCTGGACGAGCGACCTCTTATCATGTCATGTTATCCTGATACAAAGTTGTAAAATCAGGCGAAAATTTGACGGCACGTGTAGCGTCCTACGGTATCGAATCTCTTCGATTTCCAAGAACGCTTATCACGCGCCAAATTATTATTGCGTGACTAGTTGTAATAATAAGGATCCAGAAAGTGTGTGGCCAAAAGAGAGTGTTTATTTACAGAAAAGTGTAGAATAGTTATAATGTAGACGTCAACGCAGTACCGTTTCAAACACGCATTTGTATGTGTAATTTAGATGATTTAAGGATCGGTGCCGAAGACGAACTCACCTTTCGATTTTGCTCTATTTCCTGTTTCGTCGTGTTCGGTCCGGTGTTTTCTCTAGCTTAGTTCTGATTGGGTAAAATAGATGTTGGTGGTGGAAAGGTAAAGAGTTTTAATTGGACAGAGGGTGTGACATAAGGATCTCTGACTAAGGAGTAGGAAACTGTCTAGGAGCCGATTTCTGATGGTCAATGACGTTATTTATAAGTGCCGTCCGTCCGTCGCTTGTTGGGTCTGTCGCAAGTGGGTCCCATCTGTCGCGTCTGGTACTAGTAAAATTCCTAATTTTGCTTTACCTTTATAAGCTTAATCCGCTAAAACGGCGTTGAGGCACATCGAAGCTCCGGAATTGCAGTCGCATTATAAAATATAAAATAACCCGGTAGGTCTGGCAAAAGTGCAAGCCCTAAAATAAAATTATGTTATAAACTCGTTCTCCGGGACGGAACAGCACGGCTACAAAAGTATTGTCCGAGAATTCTTGGAAATGACGTCATTCAAAAACATAAAAATGTATAAATAGTAAAAAATAAATAGTTACTATTAATAACAAATTAATATCGTAAATAATAAATTGTTCACAGCGTGAATTTATAACAGAAGTAAAAAATTAACGAAATATTAGTCATTACTTGAATCTATAAAGTACTAATGTTAAAATGTACCCACAATTTGCGAAAAGATTATAAATTATCATATTTATTGCTAATAAGAAATTGCTCACAACGTAAATTTATAATACAAGTGAAAAAATTACTAAATTATAGACTATTACTAGTATATATAACGTATTTGTGCAAAAATTGTAAAAGCTGATAAATTTCTCTACTTATTGTTAATAACAAATTATAATTAATAATAACAAATATTTTACAACGTATATTAACGATAAA
>NW_016909161.1:0-31003 GCF_001483705.2 Eufriesea mexicana | reverse complement strand
GACAGTGACTGGAATTGAGCTAGGCCCGATCGGGAGGGTGCCGAGGTATGAAGTTATCTCTGTGCACGGGAGTACATCGTCTAGGCTAGTCGGTCTTTCGAATAATCGCGAACTCGTTCGGGCGCGTCGCGATTTTTTACTTGCTCGCGTGTTTGATATTTCATTCCCTGTTTTTATGGGAATTTGAACATATCTTAGTGTTGCGACAGTAGAATTTCAGTATACCGAACCGAAACCCCTTTTGTAAGACACGAAATATAATAAAGTGTCGGTAGAGTCATTTTAACTTAATTCGCTCCAAGTTAGATAAGGGTGCCTTTGATACAGGTAGCGCCAGCAGGATGCGCCACTAGGGCGCATGTCGGGTCTCGATGCGTAGCCACCTCCACGTGGTGAGACCTGGTAATTGGTATTGTTTCCCAAAGAACAATTTTTGGGAAACGATACCAAGCTAAAAGCTACGCACAAAGTTGAAGTTATTTCGTATCTCTTGTAAATTTTCAATGTTCTCTTCGAGCTTGTCAATCTTTTTGAGTTCTTATAGAACACGTTGTAAGATTGTAACATGTTGTAACACAACACGATGAAATCGGTATTATAAAAATACATGTATTTCTTGAATTATTGTACAAGAAAAATTCATCGACTCTATAAACAAATTAAAGATAGTAGAATATTTTCTTTCTGTTCCGAAAAGTCAGTAAAATTTCGATTGATTCTGTCTGAGCGTGATGGTAACAGTGTCTCCATTATCCGAACACATTTTATTCGAATACTTATGTATCAGAAAATTGTTATTTCGATGTGATGATCTAAATATTTTCATTCGAATGTTTGATTAGTTTAGTACTTCTATCGAAACGGTAGGTTATTCAAACATTTGCTTGCGATATGTACTATTCAAATATTTGGTTACTCAATACACGCATATTATCCAAGTATTTAATTATCCAAACACTTACATATTAGCTGAGTATTCGATTATCTAAATACCATCTAAATATTATTCAAATATTGGATTATCGGATCACCTATACACCTATATATATTATTCAGATATTCGATTATCTGAACGCTCTTGTTGAAATATTTATTTATCCAAAAATTTTCATTCCAATATTCCCTTCCTTAAATATTCGTAGTTCGGATAATTATTTAAAAATATTTTTAATATTTACAAGTATTATACAAACATACAAATATTTTTATAATTATACAAATATTCATACAAATATTTTTATTCAAATATTCATTTATCGAAACACTCTTATTCGTTTGGTTAGTCGAATACTTTTATTCGAAAGTTTGGTCATTGAATAATCTCCTTTCAAACGTTCAGCTATTCGAACGTCTCTTACACAAACGTTCTAGTATTCAAAGAATGTTGAACATTACGAAGACGTAGTCGACATTGAAAGAAGCATTTAACGCGTGATTTAAATATGCAAATTACGCAAGGAAATTTAAATACGTAAAAAATGTATCTATTTAGTCGACAATGCGTGTAATGACAGTGCAGATTTTAATCTGCAAAATGAATGAAACGAGCTGCTGTGAAGAATAGCGGATGATGACGAAGCAAATAAAGAATGCTTAATTAGTGAAATTTCAGCATGTTTGGATGACGTATAAGATCGCAAAGATTACAATAAAATTGATGTCGTAAAATGTCATTATCCTCGAAAATTACGAGACAAACCGTGCCGATGACGAAGAAATCTCACGCTAAAAATTATTCATAAAAGTGAAAACGACGAACAGGTGAATGAAGATATGAAAGTAAAGAAATCCCAAGGAACTACTGATACGAGATCAATTTGTAGTTTGATAATTAAAAAGATTTAGAAGATAAGCTAGGAAACGAAGGAGAAAATTGCGATACGTATACTAAACAGTAATAAATTATGCTCATAAATTATCCTCATTAATTATTAAATTATTCGGCCATCCTGCCATTAATTACTTTAGATAAGCGAGGTCAAATTATGTTTCTTAATTTTATTCCAACTGTATAAACTTTATCCAACCATCGCGAATCTTTCGACGTTCTTAAATTATGTCGTACGTTTTCAGAGAATTTAATATAAAAGAATTGTTAACCCTAATTTTAACGATTCACGAAATTGCAGATATCGTACGGCAATAAATTAAAGACAAATGAAATATTGTAAATTGGCAAATGCCTGAAATATTCGGTGTCATTAATTTTCATTACATTACGATAAATTCCAAGTCAGCATCTAAATTTTAACGAGAGCACGTTATATCTGACACGAATCATTTTACCAATAATTTTAAATTTCTATCTACTAATTTTCCCCCTATTTAATTCCCCCTATCTACTTCCTGTTACCAATTATTTTATTAAAATTAATATTTTATTAAAAAAATAAAATTATTTGTATAAAATATTATCATTTTATATAAAATTATTTATTACTAATTTAAATTTGGGCATTCGGAATGTACATTCAACTATTGATTAATTATTACATTTTCAATCGTTATCTTTCATTATCTACTATTGAACATCCATTAACACTGTTTATAAATGACCAATTATCTAATAATATATTATCTTACTGCTCAACTATTACGTAATTTAAATTGTTCCTTATCTATTAATAAAATCTACAAATTACCAATTATCTAATAATAAATTCTATTCCTAATAAATTATTTTGTTTTTGCAATTATTTTATATACGTATATATTATTAATTATCTATCAATATTATCTATAAATTGCGGACCATCTAATAACATATTCCATTACTAACTATTTCTATAATCAAGTTTCTACCGCATTTTCAACGATAATTAACATTAAACCTACCACTACCGATTAAACGATAATTAAATAAAAGAAAACGAAAAATCTTAAAAAAAGAAAAATGGAAGCAATATCGAACAATTAATTACACGTATGTTAATTTTTCTTTCATAATTAACATTAAATCTACCACTACCAACCAAACGATAATTAAACAAAATCTGAAAAAAAGAAAAATAAAAGCAATATCGAACAATTAATTACACATACATTAATTTTTCTTTTATGATTAACAATAAATCTATAACTATCAATCGAACGATAATTAAACAAAAAAAAAGAGAAAAAAAATCTTAAAAAAGAATAATAAAAGTAATATCGAACAATTACTTACACGTATATTAATTTTTCTTTTATAATTAACATTAAATCTACCATTACCAATCAAACGATAATTAAACAAAAAAAAAACAAATAAAAATCTTTAAAAAAAGAAGAAAAAATAGAAGCAGTAAATTACAGGTATATTGATTTTTCTTTTATGATGGTGATAATAGTGATTTTTTAATTTATATACATATTTTTTCCAAGAAAAATCATTCAATATCGAACAATTAATTACACGTATATTAATTTTTCTTTTATAATTAACATTAAATCTACCACTACCAATCAAACGATAATTAAACAAAAAAAGAAAACAAATAAAAATCTTAGAAAAAAGAAGAAAAAATAGAAGCAATAAATTACACGTATATTAATTTTTCTTTTATAATGGTGATAATAGTGATTTTTATATATATATATAATTAATTGTTCGATATTTTTTCCAAGAAAAATCACGCAGTGAAGCTAACCAAAGCGATAACATTGGACGCGATTGGAATTTTAAATGAAAAGTTTAAAAATGTTCAACTAAGCCATGATGGGATCAACTCGGCCATGTAACTTCAATCCCTTTCGAAAAATCAGCCAAATTCCAATTCATCCGATTAAACAAAAAAGAAACAGCGCTAAATCCCTCTACGATGTTCCTCGAAAGTGTCGATATTTTACAGCGCGTACATCGGAAAAGAGCGGAATGACGGCGTGGCGCGGCCATTATTACCAATTGCGCGTAACAGCTAATTACCCGTAATTATGCCATGCGATATATCAAGCTTTCAGGATAATGGCGCGCGGTCCACGGTGGGCAACCGCGGAAAATTACGCGACGGTCCTACTTGACTCGTTCCGCTGTCAGTTTTCATTCCACGTTCATCCTTGCCCCCTTTCATTCCCGACGACAACTTTTTGATCCGTCCAGTTTGCGCGACTCTCGAAACCCTCGTCAGACCTTTCTAATCGTAATTACACGGGAATGCGAACACCAGGCCGAACGATACTGCACGGAACGCCATGCCCAGCTAGACGAGCGCCATCTTTTTTCCGCGGGAAGAAACCGAATTCCTCGGGCGCAAAATCTACTGCGGAGGCCTCAGCAGAAGCCAGCCGAGACTTTCCCAAGAACGTCTCTCTTCGATTCTGTCGCTCCTTCTTCTTTATTTCTTTTTACCTTTTGTCACGGGTTAGCGGAAAAGAGGTAGGAAATTTCGTTGTGTGCATGTGTTTACGCGTACGTGGGATTGTGATACGCTAGAGCTGAGCTGAGACATCTTCCAAGGCCTTTATTCGAGTATATTATGTCGTATGAAGAATTACTATAGGATATACACTTGTCACTATGCACAGAATGGAATGAAATAAGGAATGTATAGTAAATTGATTCGTATCTATATGATCTAAAGATTACATGTACATTGTACTATATTAAATATAATTACTAGACATCATCGTGTCACTGTATAGAGTGTCCAAATAAAATATAGCGAGACAGCTTGTATCCTAATCATCTGAAGATTATATACGTATATTATATCTTAATTACGACGTACTATATAAAATATCTAAATAAAAGATAGTATCTCAATCACCTACAGGTTTCAGGTATATTATAGTATGTAGTATAATTGCGAGACATCTTTATCTCACTATATACAATGTCCAAATAAATAATAATATCTCGATCACCTAAAAGTTACATGTATATATTATATAATATTAAATATAGTTATGAGACATTCTCGTGTCATTGTATAGGGTGTTAAAATAAAATATAGCGAGATAGTTTGTATCCCAATAACCTATATATTATATGTATACTATATTGTGTCAAATATGATTATGAAATACCCTCTTATCATTGTACAGGATGTTAAAAAGGAAGTACAACGAGATCGCTTGTATCCTAATCATTTGAAGATTATATATATCTTAATTACGAATTACCTAAAGGTTCCAAGTATATTATAGCATGAAGTATAATTGCGAGACATCTTTATCTCACTATATACAATGTCGAAATAAATAATAGTATCTCGATCACCTAAAAGTTACATGTATATATTATATAATATTAAATATAGTTATGAGACATCCTCGTGTCACTGTATAGGGTGTTAAAATAAAATATAGCGAGATAGTTTGTATCCCAATAACCTATATATTATATGAGTACTATATTGTGTCAAATATGATTATGAAATACCCTCTTATCATTGTACAGGATGTTAAAAAGGAAGTATAATGAGATCGCTTGTATCCTAATCATTTGAAGATTATATATATTATATCTTAATTACAAATTACCTAAAGGTTTCTTGTATGTTATGACATGAAGTATAATTGCGAGACATCTTTATCTCACTATACACAATGTCTAAATAAATAATAATATCTCGATTACCTAAAATTTACACGTACATATTGTATTGTATTAAATATAGTTATGAGACATCCTCGTGTCACTGTATAGGGTGTTAAAATAAAATATAGCGAGATAGTTTGTATCCCAATAACCTATATATTATATGTATACTATATTGTGTCAAATATGATTATGAAATACCCTCTTATCATTGTACAGGATGTTAAAAAGGAAGTATAACGAGATCGCTTGTATCCTAATCATTTGAAGATTATATATATCTTAATTACGAATTACCTAAAGGTTTCTTGTATGTTATGGCATGAAGTATAATTGCGAGACATCTTTATCTCACTGTACACAATGTCTAAATAAATAATAATATCTCGATTACCTAAAAGTTACATGTATATATTGTATTGTATTAAATATAATTATGAGACATCATTGTGTCCATTGTATAGGGTGTTAAAATGAAATATATTGAGATAGCTTGTATCCCAATAACCTAAATATTATATGTGCATTATATTATGTCAAATATGATTATGAAATAAAAAATGTCGAAATAAAAAATAGTAAGATTGCTGGAATCCTAATCACCTGAAGATTACATGTATATTATATCTTCTGATGTATAATTACGAGGTACTACATAAAATATTTAAATAATAGATAGTTTCGCATCTTTATCACATTTTTATGTCACTATATAAAATGTCGAAATAAATAATAGTATCTCAATCACATAAAGTTACATGTATATATTATATAATATTAAATATAGTTATGAGACATCCTCGTGTCACTGTATAAGGTGTTAAAATAAAACATAGTGAGACAGCTTGTATCCCAATAACCTGAAGATTATATGCATATTATATTATATTAAATATAATTATGAAGCATCCTCGAGTTACTATACAGGATATCAAAATAAAAAATAGCAGGATTGCATGTATCCCAATAACCTGCGAGTTATATATATATATATTATATCGCATAAAATATAATTACGAGACACTATAAAAAATATCTAAACAAGAAATATTCTCTCAATCACCTACAGATTATATGTATATTATATTATATTAAATACAATTATTATAAATCCTCGTTTTATTGTACAGGCTGTCCAAATAAAGAATACTATGCTGACTCTTATCCCAATAACCCTACAGTCATATACAGTGATTTACCAAAGTATTCAAACGGTGTACAAATTTTAAGAAAGTACTCCTCTAACTAAAAAATTCTGATTTTAATGAGAGTGTATGTGCACGTAAAGCACGATTACACATGGATCAATATTTTTAATTCGCATATCTTACTTCACGTAGATAAATTCGCTACTCAAAATTAAAGTTCCATATCAATTTTTTAAACGTAATCGCATAACAAAAAAAAACTTTTTGAATAAAAAATGTTTCATTGTCGATACTCTACCGCTCTATAGTAAAGATTTCTCTGTGTGAAACTTCATTAAAGAATAAAAAAAGTTATTCAAAATAATTTGAATAAGTTGGAAAATAAAATAAATAATAAATAATAAATTGAATAAAATAATCGTTGAATTTACCGTTTCAAAGTTAATTTCTGCCAATAAAGAAATTACTGCACTCGTACCTCGTTTGCTTTACGTGCGCAACGCAAACTTTGATTAAAATCAGAATTTTTGGGTTAGAGGATAGCTTTGAAATATAGCGTTCGAACACTTTCGCGAGCCACTGTATGTACTGTAGAAAGCTCGAAAGAAGTCAGAAGTCTCTTATTTCCTTTCTAATGCTTTGTCTGCGTATTTCAAATTAAAACGAGTCTCTATCCAGTCGAAAAAATTCGTGTTCGCCTCTCATGCGTGCAAGCGATCAGGCTAGTTTACTGATCAGTATAGCCAATCGCAACCGACTGGCATCTTCTGAGGCCTGTACTGTACACGCCTGGCTGCGGTGTACAACGAACGCCTCGACGAGAGGAATTTCACGCACAGGATATGAATAATTACGGTGGCAGGGGTAGGAAGGGGTGTGATTAACGACGAGCAAAGAGGAACCCTTTTTTGTGGCTTTATCCTTGTTAGTTTCATGGATAATTACAGTGTCCACGAGGCAATTTCGCGCAGGTGTTTCCGATGTGGTAGCTTTCAGAATGGCGCGCGGGACGTTTGAAATCGAAAATTGTAAACACCGTTGCAGCTGTACGGGTGTAAATATAAATGCTGTAAACCGGGTAATTAATGCGTAAATGAATTTGCAAGTTTTAATTTACGGTTTAACAATTGAGCCAGAGAAATGATACTCGACCATTTCGTTTCTGATAATGCTGGGAACGCGTAATTTTATATATACGGTGTTCCGTCGAAAATGGAGAGTCAGTAGAGACAGTTTCTACAGATTAAAGAAAGAAGAATAATTTGCATAAACGTATCATCGACGTAATTTCCATTCTCGAGCTATAGTTGGTTATAGTTAGTTTTATATCGCAATTGTTATATGTAGAAATTTTAATTATGGATGGAGTAGGAAATAAATAAATAAATATAAATGATAACAACGGTTTGAAGCAATTTTTATTCGCCATCTTGGTATTCCTTGGGCGATTAGTATTTTATGAAAAGTAACAGAAATAGCATTCGCTCGTTTAAATATGGAATTTAATTCCATATTTAATTAAACATTAGCCCATTTCTGAGATTAGACCTTTAAATGGTAATAACTGCACTCAGATTCGAGTTCACAAAATTCGTTTGATCTCGTGATTCTTAAATAGCAAAGAAAAACAGAAAGCTAATATCAAATTCCGTTGTATCTACATATGTATCTACATATGTACAAAAGAGACTACGAGAAAGACAAAAATAAGATCGTGTTATTCTTTCTTATCTTAGAATGCAGAAATCATCTGCTGTGCCTTCTACATACTACGTAGAATCCTGTATAACTATTTATTTTTATCATACTATTGTGCTTTTATTAACATTAAAATTACCAATACAGTCAAAAAGACTGATCTCGGAATTTTCTTTTTTGTAATTAATAAAACATATACCTGCTTTGAAAAAAATTTAATATCGTCTCAAATTGAGACAGAATTATAATTAATATATTTACTTATCCTCATTGTGCCATTAAAATTGATATTGTCTATGGAAATTATGTTTAGATACTCATTAAAGATCGGTAGTTCTATTGTTAATAAAAATTCGAATTCACTGGGTTAAAAAAGAAATTAAGTAAACGTGTCAATTTTCGTATTTAAATGTGTATTCCTTGTTACAAATCTTCAAATCAATAAATTAAATGTCCTCTGTTAATCCGATATAACCATAATTTTCAATACTAATGGAAGAAAGTACTTTTCTACTTGGTACTGGAGTTTTGAAATTATTAATTCGAAATAAAATTATTTTACCCTAATCGTATTACTGAATTTTATTAATTAAATATTATGTAACATCGAGCTATCAATTTACAACGTAAGATAAAATTTAAAACAAATAGACATTGACCAATGGTAGTCAAATGGCGGGTCAGAAATGAAACATGGTTCTTCTAGATACTCAATGTGAGTCTTAGAAGAGGCCTCAAGCTCGTAAACACTCTATCAATGTTATTTATAATTAATTAATATTGAACGAAAAACATTAATACGTATATTAATAATTTATATATATTGGTGTATAAATGGCATTGGTATATAAAATAATAATTCAATGACAAACGTGATGATATTGAAAAATATGACTTAGGTATTTCGATAAATGAGATATGCTTCCTGTTGTGATAAAGTCTGGTCAGCATTCTTGCTGAGGATTGAAGAATTAAACGAAATTCCATATTGAAAATTTGAAATCTTTCTGCTTTTACCTCCGTCAAGAAAGAAATTCAATTATCTAATAATAATATTAAAAAATTTTCTAATAAACTAAGAAAATTTGTAAATAAATAATTGAAATATTTTTTAATTCACTTAAACATGTTCATTAATTTTTCATTATCCAAGATACAATTTGGATTAACGATATCAGGTCGTATAATAGTAATAATATTACAAAATTTTATAATAAACCGATAAAATTTACAAATAAATAATTAAAATATTTTTGAATTCATTTAGACATATTCGTCAATTTTTCGTGACCCAAGATACAATTTGGATTAACGATATCAGGTCGCCTAATAGTAATAATATTAAAAATTTGCTAATAAACTAAGAAAATTTTCAAATAAATAATTGAAATATTTTCGAATTTACTTAGACACGTTTGCCAATTTTTCGTGATCCAAGAGAACTTTAGCATGAACAATATCAGGTGGCCTGAAGGGATAACGATCTCTGCTGGGACGTCTTGAGAGTAATCGTTATCAGATCCCACAAACCAAACCATCGATATCAATGCACAAGTCTCGTGGTCATCGCTATTAAATCACACGGGTTGATACTGGTCACTGGTTTCACAGTGCTCCAATTCCAGGACCCCTAATGTATACTTGGATCAAGGAACGTATTTTACTAGTAAATGGATATTGGCGCGTAACACTTATTTCTAACATACGACTGTAACAATCTATAAATTAGTTAATGAATTTGTAAATTAATATTGCAACGTTATATTTTAAATAAAATTCCCAAATTAACAACTATTTAATTAAACTAATTTCTATATAATTTTCAGCCATAAAGATAAATAGTAACAGTACTGGGATTATTAAATGCACATATAAGTGAATTCAAGAAAATGATAAATAAATCATATTGAAGTATAAATTTATTATTTATTAGATAGTATAAAGAATTATTGTACCTACAGTACTTGTACCTACAGTATCGCGAAGATTATAATGCTAATACAAAGATAATTTAAAAAAATCATCAATTATGTAAATAATATGTTTTTAATATTGGTATTATTTTCTTTAGTCAAACACGATATAATTATATGACAAAATTGCCTGCGTGTTTGACAAATTGGAAATATAAAATTAAGAAAATGTAGAGAATGTGATGAAATTTTATAATCAATTTGGAAATATAAAATTAAGAAAGTGTAGAGAATGTGATGAAATTTTATAATCAATTTGGAAATATAAAATTAAGAAAATGTAGAGAATGTGATGAAATTTTATAATCAATTTCTCAAATTTTGTAAACAATTTATACGCAATAGAGTTAATCTTCCTTCGTTCATTTAATCGGCAGTAGCTTTGTTAATTCCATACGCATTTTATAAACTTGTTTCCAATACGTTTCTGTTGAAGCAATAATACCAAGTCGTAGAAAATGCTAATGAATAGAGACTAGCATCGAACAAACACCATTATCTTCTTCAAATGACGCGACGTTTCTGATGTGTGTTTTGCACGTTTATCTTTATCAAGCCATTGTTTCGAACGTTTTCGACTATCACATAACATCCATTCTTCCACACAAGTGACGTTTTGAAAACAGACGCTGTTTATCTGTTTCAAGATTGTCTAAGGTGTATTTCCATTCGTCTAAGATGTCGCATAATCCATTAAATCTATTAAGTTCACGAAACAAAACGGAAAAATTTATTTCAAATATAAAATAAATAAATTAATTTCCAGTGAAATGCGAAACTGGATCTATACTACGTTGATATTTGAACAGCTATAACTTTGCGAGAAGAAATCGTACAATGACATTTCTGGGGTCAGTATAAAGGATAAAGCCTGTACTTTCAAATCCCAGATTTAATTCCTACTTTCATGTTTTTATAGCAGGAAATAAAGACAGTTTTCCACTTGGAAAATAGGAAAAATTCAAACCCTGGTAGTTCCATTAAAAAGTTTTATTAGGGGTCCAAATTACCGCGAATTAAATCATCGAAGTGTTTAGTCTGAAGCGATTTTTCATTTTCAAGTGAAATATTTTGAACGAAGAGTACACTATCGACACGATAGTAACTAAAACAGTTAATATGGTAGGATATGCATCGGATACAGTTCTATTTACACACACCAGGCATACTGAATAAACACGAGTAAAATGCTATCTGGTTTTCGCAGTTATAACAAATAGGATCGAACTTCGATGAAATAGTCCAGTTTATTCCAAGCGAAATCACTTGACAACGAAAAATCGCGCGTTAACTCCTACGGGATTTCTGAAAACTCGAAATTTCTGAAGACTCGAGTGATTCGATCCGCGGTAATTTGGACCCCGAAAAATAATTTTTAAGGAAACTACCAGCCTTTGAATTTTTACAATCTTCTAGAAGAAAAACTGTCCTTATTTTCTGCTATAAAAATTTGTAAGTACAAATTAAATTAGGTGATGTGAAAGTACAGGCTTTGCTCTTTATATTGGCCCCACAAATGTTATTGTACGATTTCTCCTCGCAAAATTATTGCTGCTCAAATATTAACATAGTATAGATTCAGTTTTGCTATTCACTGTAAGTATCAGTAATATGATTTAATTCTAAAAATTTAATAAATAAATTCTCTTTACAAGTGAAATTAATCATTATGGCCTACAAACGATTCATAGTCATTTCTATTTCAGTTTTCTATTTCAGCAAAATAACAAATAAAAGAAGAACGACATATTTTCATTTGAAATAATATTCCTTTTATCGTAGATCATATTTAGCAATACCTACTTTAAAATATTATTATTGAAACTTCTAGTTATTTTCTTATAATATATTATTTTCGTATAGTATATATCTAATTATTTTATCATCTTATATCAAATATATTTTAATACCTATTTCATTTTCTAATTGAATAACGAATCGCGAATCTCACGATTAAAAATGTTTAAATAATTTTGTTCAGGTATTAAATTTATATTTTCAATGGTCCTTCAATTTATTTTCGTATTAGAAAGTCACACACATATCCCGGTTGTTCGTAACGCCTAGTGATGAAGTAACATACCTATTACAAATCTTATCAGCATTCGACACACGCGTGTTGCAGCAATACGATGGGACAAAATTTAACGAGCGATATTGAATCATAAAATCGAAAGTCAAGAGAGAAACGACGTATCGTATGCAGGAATCTAACACGTTTCGATTTAGCCAGAGGTGAAAGCGAAAGCGTAATATTAATTACAATGTCTATTAATATGTCGAATAATGCCGATATAATAACGTTCGAGTACGTACATTAGCACGCAGTGTACAAAGTTAAACAATTCCGAGTACCACTCTGATATGAGTTAGTAAAATTTAAATTTATTACTTTTTTCACTTGCCAAATCGATTAACTCTTCCAGTAACATAAAAATGGTAACATTACCAACGATTACCTTTTGGCTATTTTTTCTTATAAATTTTATATACCGTTAGATGAAAGTTACATTTGTATTTATGCATTCTACGATATTTATTTCGATTTAAATTATAAAGGGAATTTTAAAAAACGATATACATTATTTCATTGCATTTCTCCACTTTTTGTTTTATGGAGTTAATCAATTTGTATAGTGAACGGCTCATATAACGACTGACTTTCTATACCACGTGACCGACTGGTTGTCCAAATATCCTGTTCTAACTTTCTTTCTACAAAGTGTAACGATTACTATCACGTAATACCTTTTTAACAGTCTACTGGCGAAGATGAATTAATTCTGACCCACATTTTCGTTCGTGGCCCCTATGATGGATTTAGAGTTACAACACTTTCATTTTTCAAGTATTATTGTACAATTTTGGGACTTAACGCTAATTAAGAAGAAAATTAATGTTTCGATACATAAACGAAAAATTATTATTGTCATTCCTTAAAAAATTCAACACGAGATCGAAAATAGCAATCGTCATCTAATCATTCGCTATCTAATCATTCGCTCTAAGATTATTATTATAATTATCATTAAATAATTGGTAATTATTATTAAAAATAGCCAACCGATTTTTATTTTAAAAAATAATTGAAAAGACTTATTAGGGAACGGCTTGAACAAAGGTGAAGCAATTTTGATACGTATTATTTCGAGTTTGACAATCAAAATATTAAAATTTTCTAATTTTATAAATATATCATAAAATTATTCTTTACATATATATATATTTACATTTTGATATAAAAATGAAAATATGCTAAAAAATTAATTATATCACGTTTGATCAACTCTATACTTATATTACTATAATCATCCAAAATCAGGTGCTCACAGTATACTGAAGATGACTATAGTTACTCAACATAGAATGTTCCCTCTATGCCAAACATGACGATAGTCATTCATAAAAATATAGTCGTATAATAATAATTCCATTGTAAATTCAATTGCATTCCATTCTAAATACAATTTAATAACTCTGACACGCATTGATTTACAATTTCTCTTATGTTAGTTAAAAATCACCGAAAAATGTAAATTCGCTAATAAACTATTAATTAATAACAAAGATTAACAATGACAAAGAAGGAATTGAATCATAAATTTAACAGAGACTGAAACTGACACCACTTCACAAAATTTCCGTATTGGCCGCAGGGTTATTAAAGTAATACCTGCCGGGTAATCAAAGAATCCCAATCACTCGATCAAGTGTTAAATGCCCAATCAAGTGTCGACTAACTCCTTTCTGATCAGTTCGAACGCGCGCTCTGCAAAGAGGAAGGTTCCTACGATGGAACGTGGCAGGCGAAGTTCAACAACGAAGAGGAATTTCCACCACCTCGAACTTTTCGGTCATCGGATCGTTACAACGGACTTACGCCTTGGAAATTCCGGGTTTACGGCAGGTTTACAACAGTCTTCAAGCAATCGCGGACGAGAAACGCGAGTTCCACAAGCTCTGCATAATTCCAGATACCTCGGCCAAGGTACAGCCCATATCGGTAATTCCTGACGTTCGTGACACCATGACGACCTGTGCGTGTTACCAATAAACACTGTGCTCTGGTATTAACTCTTTGCACTCGAGAAGAGACCCTAAGTCACCATTTATTCAAATTTCGAAGACCGATGTTAATTGATATATCAAATTTAAAATAACCTAACGATGCGTGGAATTTCGAAATAAAATAATTCTACGTATTAATTTTTATCCGATTTTTAAATTACTGTTTTTAAAATATCGTCGACCTTATAGCAGAAAGCCTTCGAATTGCTGTTTTCCTGTAACGAAAAAATGTAACGAGTGCAAACGGTTAACCACTTGCGCTGGAAAGACGTGTCACGCACGTCGTAATGCTTTTGTCACAGAATCGCCAACGACGTGGTACACACGTCGTTAGGCAATTGTTACAGAAACACTGGGCCATTCTGACACTTTCGTCTGTGAATTTCTTGCCACCGTAAGTGGTTAATAAAAAAATATTTAATTTTTGACTGAATTCTCGATTTCAGAAGCTAGCAAATATCTGACGCTAGATTTCATATTTTACTTTTCCACTAGTCACTTTCATCCTTTGTGGTCTTAGTACGTGACATGGTGTGACTTGCTATCAAAAGATTGAAATAAACCTGCTTAACACGAAATTCGAGTATTGGTGCGTCAGAAACACTGCAACTCTTAAGATTGGAGCTTCGTTGAGTTGCAAGGCTTGCTACGCCAATGCGACAGGGTTGAGAATGCTGTTAAGCCTTGCAATACCGATTCGGAGGTATTATTATTCGCATTGGGAAATATTGTACCATATTGCTGACACTGTACTCTGGGTAAAACACTATGGTACATCGAGGCTTGGCCACCATATACGCCAAGTACCTGACGCATGTGGCAATAATTCATCTCGTTTTCCCAAAAACTGTTTGTAACTGTTAACGGATTAGAGTGAAAAGAAATTAATAGTCAGTGGAAATGGTGGAAGAACTGTATAAATGTTTATTAAATGAGCAAACATTTATTTTAGTATTTAGATTTTACCTACAACAGTAACCCTCACGCATGCTCCTCAAGATAGACAACTCCAATTATTTATATTAACCAATATTAAAATACGTAGCTTTATCAAGAGTTCCTGTAAACTCTAGCCCTTGTAGCATTCGAAAAAGAAACATAATATCACGGCAACTCTCATAGAAAATATATATATCGTAGTTATTTTACTATTAGAACCCATAATCCCAATAGCAATATTTACATTTCCGGTCTTATAGTATGTTTATGCACACTGTGTTCACTACCTGAGGCTACCAAACATTTTCAAAGTAATTTTTGACAGTAATGTATATAGTAGTTGTTAAGCCATGGAATGTCGTGCCGGTATTTCGTTCGGCTCTTTGTTAAGAATAGACCCAGAAGACCATTAGGGTCTTCTGGCAGCCAGATTCTAATTGCTGCTTTAGTTCAAGTTCCGTGTCCTTTCTATCTTCATTTTCAATACATTTTCAAACAATTCTTTATTTCCCTCGGGTCACCGGACACGAGGCATTCTTTAGCCATTAATGTTAGAAAGCAGGCAACAGCACTTAGGATTTGGCTGACAATAGGCCTGCAAAGAAAGGGACCAGGCCATGTGCGATGTCGCGACTTTCGGAGCCATAAAGTAACGGGTCCTTCAGGAAGGGTCACGAATGTGCGGGTGGCCCACCAGCAACCCCCTTTGAGGGAGAGGCTTCCTCCACCGGCAGACCTGGTCGCGGAAGACGGTCCTCCCTTCTTTGGGGGCATCTGATTCGCGGACCGAGGGCCCACCCTCGGTCCTGTCAACCACCAATGGGAAAACCGATTTCCCTTTGGAAACCACGGGCTCCGAAAGATCGTGCATCGCACAAGTTAGTTAGGTCAGTACCAGTGAGTCAGCAAATAACATTCGAAGAGTTCAGAAGAGTTAACCGGAACAATTACAACATATACAGTCCATTAAAAACACAAGTTCCTCAAGAAATTTGGTTCGTCATTAACCGTCGCCAATTGAGGATGACCTATTGACGATATACAGTAGTTATTTTACTATTAGAATCCATAATCCTAATAGCAATATTTACATTTTCGGTCTTATAGTATGTTTATGCACACTATGTCCACTACCTGACGACGCCAAAGATTTCCAAAGTAATTTTTACCAGTAATAGCTGTTATTAGGTTGTTGGACTTGTTATATTCCATTCGTATTCCATATTTCCATTAGAACTTTCTAACAAATCTTTAAATGACCAATGTTCATAAAAATGTTTCTCTTATTTAGTGACACACGATATACTGACAGAGTGTTGGAACCTGGACTGAAAACGTTATAGACCGATTAATCTTTTGTAATATATTTCGGAACACTTTTATATACAAAACGAGTTCTGTAACGAGCCTACGTCGGAAAATACAATAACTATAAATCGGCAGAGAAGAATAAGCACTACCCTCGTACAGTTTTCGGAGGTGCTTATATATTCTTCCTTTCTGGAGGGGTGAAAATGACCATTGGTCCTTAGTCAAGGTAGCAATGAGTAAGATGTTTTGAACTCTGACGTTGATCTGCCTCTATCAGCTAGGTCTTTTCAATGATTGAGAGTCAACGGACCGTTGTTCATCCAAGAAGAGTTTGAGCATAAAAATCTGAGACACCCTATATAACTCTTAGACTGCCACGCCGAAATCACATGTTTCGATCAGGACGTCATAAGAGTATTATTATTCAAAGCATATAATGACAAAATAATATTAAATTGGTGATATAGGACAAAATTCATTATCCAATTGTTTATCTTATTGGTGACCACCGTGGCGCGCCTTGGTAATGATTAACAACTGACTAACTGTCAATTTTCATTCAATTTTCACAATTGTGAGTAGCTCAAGTGCTTCGGTCACCAATGATGATCGCTCATATATGACCAACGTGACAGTCAAACAAAGCGAATCAAAGTCAGTGTTTTCATAAATTTGGCTG
Organism: Eufriesea mexicana; assembly: GCF_001483705.2. Taxonomy (NCBI): domain Eukaryota; kingdom Metazoa; phylum Arthropoda; class Insecta; order Hymenoptera; family Apidae; genus Eufriesea; species Eufriesea mexicana. The sequence goes on along the minus strand of NW_016909161.1, from coordinate 13,669 downwards.
TGTCGTGATAGGTTAGTGCATGTTCCCCTGATGATTCTGAACATCTATCAGGAGTGTGTAAATACCGATTTCGACATTTTTCAGCGATAGAAGATTTTTAAATAAATTCGGACCACTGTATCTATCGCTTATGATGTTTTATTGCCCCCTGTTACGACCTGACGACGTCTCCAGGTGACACGAGGGCCCGCGAATCAGGGTACACCGGTAATAAACGAATAAAGCAATTTCGAACTCGACTGGGGAAGTTACTAGGTCTTGGGACCCCGAACAGAGGCAGCGATCAGTGATAAATCCAAGTGTCAAACTAATGGATAGACAGCGAAGATCGGATTAACCACGGGGTGTGTACAGACTCTAAACTTCGGAGGTACCAAGACAGAAACAACCGCTTTAACTGCGGCGCTGTCGAAACGCTTACGAACTGCAGTAAAATGGGAAAGCGTGGTTGCGCGCGGGGGTGGACGTTTACGTGATATTGGTTCCTACAGGCGAGAGACAGGGGGATGAAAGCGGAGGGAAGGCAGCCGACAGCATCGATACGGTTCGCTATCTTTATGACGCCAAGGTGTTGTTCCACATTCGCGTTGCTGCCCGTTGACGCGGAGATTACACTCCGGCTATCCCGATGGGTGTACTCGCAAGTTATAAATTACATTTCGCATCGCGAGACTTGAATTATTCCACGGGACATGCCCTCGTGCTGCAAGGAAAGAAGTTACGACGAATTACTAAATTGCGAATATCTATGCAAAGCTGTTCGATCGATAGACCTGATATTAACCGTCAGTGTGTGTGTGTGCCAGAGTTGTTAGCGTTCTCTGAACCTCCAGATTTAAACGTATTTACCTTCCTTCGTAAACAAACGTACGTGCAATCCTATTTCTCGAAAATTTTATTTTACAAAAATCCCTGCAGAGTTTCAGATTTTTTTCATTTATCGGTTTATCGGTAAGAGATTATGACAGCGAATAAACTATTGCGATCAAAATATGGAGAAACTCGTATTTGCAAAATTCGAATATACGGGATTTTGTACGAACTAAGAAGATAACGGAGGATAAATGAAATTTTATATAAATGGATTAAATATACAGGGTGTCTCATTTAATTTGACAGAGTGAAAAATCTTCTAAATAAATGATTCAAAACAATAAGGGGGCATATATTTTTTAACCCTTTGCACTCGAGAGGTGCCCTTCAGTTACCATTTGATAAAATTTCGAAGCTCGATATTAATTAATATGTCAAATTTAAAATAACGTAACAGTGTGCAAGGTATCGAAATTAAATAATTCTACTTGTTAATTAGTATACGATTTCTTATTTACTACTCAGCAAATATTAGCAGCTTTATAGCAGAAAATTTTTCATCTCGTATCCTTCTTTAGACAAAAAATCGTCGAGCCCAAAGGGTTAATATTTAGTATTTTTGTATTTTATAGTTAAAAGTATTAGAGAAACAGATTGCTTTCTTCATAAAGACGACGAGAAAGTACTTTATTTAAATGTTGAAAATGCTATGGAAACAAATTTTCTAGTTTTCTAATACTGCATGATTAACATATGATGTATATTAGTATTAATATTGGCATGTATATTACGCGACTATAGTTCTAATATCTTCCATAACACGAAGACTAAGATACGTAAAACATGATTATACGGAAACCTTTCGATATTTACTTAAATTTATAAAATTACACACTAGTGTGTAACAAAAATATATTATGATGCGATATACTTCCAAGTGGGTAAAGCTATTGTACTACATATACTTTCTTGCACAATTTAAGTATCATCATTAGTAAAATTTGCAAATTACAAGTTACCAGTGCTAACAGATTCACTTGCATAATAATAGTAAGTATAATAACAAGAGGAGAAAATTTTTCACACTACAAATCAGCTGATTATTTTATTTGAGGTATAATTATGAAATCGCAGAAAACACTTATGGACTATAAGTGTATAACTTGTGACTAATCGTTTCGATAATACTGTTAGTTGGTAAATTATAGTGCAACAGGGCCCAGTGTAACAGTGTAGATATTATGTGATACATTTGCATTAATGTTCTCTGTAATTTCGTTTTAAAAAAGTTCATCGTATAATAATAACTATGGCAAAAGTCCGTAGAAATGTGTACACATTAACAACTCTTATTTGTATTTCTAAATTATAGTCTTGGAAACATGTATCTCGGGGAAGCGTTTTATTCTCAAGTAATTATAACTGAATAAATATCGTGTTGAACAACCGTAACTAAAAACACAAGCTGAGCACTTTCCCTCGTACTATAATACTATAATACTATAATACACTACAATAATTCTTGCAAAGAATACGGTATAAATTATTTTCTATTTCTTCAAAGAGAATAGAAAATTGTACGCCACGAAGTTAGAATCTATTAATTCTCATTGATAATTACTTAAGAGTTTTTATATGTACGAGAAAATAATTCTTACAGAATGCATTCTACATGTATTATAGTATAAAAGCTGTAAGATATCAAGATCATACGATGAATATAATTGCTCGTTTATCTGAAAAGTTTATATATTGACAAGATTAATTAATTATTCCGATATAAAAGGCATTACAATTTTAATTGTGAATTAAAATAACTGACAATATTTATTATCCGTTGATGGTATAAGCTTCGAAATGATTTCACATATTTTGCACCAAAATTATTATTTCTGAAAGATAATAAATTACTTGCAATTACATTTCTATAAAACGAAAAATATAAACTGAGACAAGCAGAAGAATATGAATTTATCTAAAACAATATACAAAGACATTATGATGGGAAAAAATTATAAATCTTAATAAAAACGGAAGCTCAATTATTCTATAATTTAGTTTCTTCGATAAAAGAATCTGGTTTGATATAATCTCTTAAAAAAATTGTAACGATTTCTCGTCACATTGTATATGCTGTCCTACGATATTTATTAAGCAAAAAGTAAAAAGAGATTCGTAAAAAAAGAATTTCCTTCAACCCGTTAAATAAATGAAGTATGCAAGTCAAACGCAAAAAATTCAATGAAACGAAAACATGGAGAAAAGGAAACGTCGCATGTTACAAATAAAAACCGCGACTCTCATTTTCTCGGCCAAGGAGAAACCCGGAAAAACAGTGGAAACAGTTATCCTTTCTTCCCGTCCCATTACTTTTTCGCGATGGAAGGCACGAAAGCAAAGAAAGCGAACGAACGCTCGAACCGGCAATTAAACATTTTCCTGTGAAACGAGTGCGAAAGTAATGCCTCTTCTCGCGGTTTGCCCCGGTTTCCTCGACTTCCAATCCCCCGTACGTTGCTGTTAATGGCGAACGGGCATCCGCGAACGAAACGCTTACGGTTACATAAATAAGATGTGCCGCGGTGATTGCACGATTACGCGAGAAAATCGTTCGCACGTCCTTCTTCGCGCAACGCCACGCGGATCCATCGGGTCGATCGAATCGATCGGCTGTACGCGAGCCAAGCATCGACCGTGCCATCCAACGTTTGCCACGCGGAATATTCCCGTGACCATAAGTAGGAAGCGTTTCGGCGCCTCTTTCCCGCCGATTCTCGACAGCCCGGCGATTTGCGCCAATGTATAATACCTCAGCCTTCTGCCTTAGGACGCGCACAGGCTCTTTCGTTGCACATGACGTTGCAACATGCGCACGATTGCCCAATGCTTAATGCTGCTCAAGGAACGAGCAATTTGCGGTAAATCACTTCCCTCCAGTCCCCACTCTCGCGCGCCTTCTCCCACCACCACGCGCCTTCTCCCACCACCGCGCGCCATCCCCCACCATCGCGCGCCGCCCTTCGCGCTCCCCACCGCGCGCCGCGGTCCTTTCGCTGCCCCCACTACCGCTACCGCTTACCGTTCGTAGATTATACTAACTGTACTATTCGTAAAAACCTGCGTTCGAATCTGTTACACGCGGAGAGCACCAGAGTTTTCAATTATCAACAATGCTCGAGAACGCTATACGGGAAGGATCTCTCATGCAGTGGAACGATACTCGGGGTAAAAATGAGAGTTCAAACACAAACGCGGGTTCGAGGCTGTGCAAACGGTAACAGGCAACTCGGGAACTTTCTACGCTGACGTTTTAGATAAACATTTATTTGACTCATCAAACAAGCAGTGGTTGAGAAATTGAATTCTTCCGAGAAATAGAAAGGTGAAATTATTTCGCCGATGATGTTAATTAGCAGAGATGGCGTGCGCCGATTTCGTTTAACGTTCGAGCGCGCTGTGATTAATTACACGGAATGAATTATCGTTTTAATTATATCAAATTGATATTAATAGAAATTTCGTATTTATCTCGTATTTCGATTCCGCATTTTCTCGTTGCGCGGAACATACACCGTTTCAGCGGTTCAATTCACCCCGTTTTTACGGTTTTCATTGTACTGTACCATGACTACGGTGGAATACGATATGTATTCATATGCGAAAGTATTCAAACGCTTACATTTACTACGTCCAACAAGTGAGTGTATTAAAGAAATCGTTAAATTAAATTCCATTGTAAACAAAGCTTCCTATGGAAAAATCTTTTAATTCAATTTTATTTTATTATATTTTATTCTCTATTTTCCATTTACTTATTTCAATGGAAAATTATCTTCATTCCTATTGCATTCAATTGCATCACCCGTCCTGTCAAATTACTTTTATATTTTTCACTATGATATAAAAAGAAACCGAGTACAAATTAATATGTCAAAGTGTTATATTAGAATATTTCTCAAATCGTTACAATATTTTAAATTTAATATTAGTCATTAATCTTAAGAGTTTTTTTAATTGACGACTAAGAATCGCTTCTTGAATGCAAAGGCTTAAAATGAGACGGTGTACGTGGCAAGACGGAAGTCTTGTGAATAGATCAGTGAGATTAGAAAATAATTTAACGATATATACGATATTTCTAGTACATTTATTATAGATACGCGCCACGGTGGCGCTAGTGTGTTTAATGGAAACTCGTCTTAAGACTGTCATAAGCAACGAAAGATAAATTAATACGATACCGAAGTTTCTTACTTTCTAATTAATGGTGCTTTCGATTAATTTTACACGTTATATTCGAATACTCCTGTAATCAACGAAACGTCCATGTTTGTAATAAACCTACTATAAATACCACATGCATGTCGTTGAAATATTTTTCAATTTTAGCCACACGATCTTGAAACTTCCCTTTTGTCATATACAAGGTGTCCTTTAATACTACCATTTGAAACTGTCTACATAAATGTTTCAAACAAAAGTTATTTTATATTATTGATAATGTATAATGTAATAAATAATTATTTGTTACTAAGATTCCAAGGTTACCATGGGCTTTTAATCATTATAGTTGACATTTGACTACGATTGAAAATAATTTACTTTAGTAATACTGCATATACTTCAATAGCCAATTAATAAATAATTATTTGTTACTAAGATTCCAAGGTTACCATGAGCTTTTAATCATTATAGCTGACATTTGGCTACAACTGAAAATAATTTACTTCAGTAATACTATATATACTTCAATATGCCAATTAATAAATAATTATTTGTTACTAAGATTCCAAGGTTACCATGAGCTTTTAATCATTATAGCTGACATTTGGCTACAACTGAAAATAATTTACTTCAGTAACACTGCATATACTTCAATATGCCAATTACTCGGAATACTGTATCGAATTTTCCAATCAAATTTTACGTAATCATTGTAACTTGACACTCGATACCAAACTCTCATTTTCTCGCATAATTTGCAAATAATTGAAAACATCGAAGCGACTCACCGGGTGTATCGAATTATTCCAAACCCTTCGGTTCAACGTAGACACACATTTCACTGGTTAAAACTAACAAATGCGAAGGAATACGAATTCGAATACCTTCACGCACCAGTGCAAGTAGCTGTATCCTTACGCAGCTTAAATATATACCATTCGCTACGCGAATCCAACGTAAATCGTTTAACCGTTTGCAAATTTAAACGCGTCCATTTTGCAACTGAAAACTTTCCAATTTATACCACGAACGCTGGCCCAGTCTTAAGTGCATGAAATTTATAACCCGCAAAGGAAGAACTACCGCGAACGACGACAGTCTCTTCTTTAAGAGCGAATGTATTTTATTTTCCGGCGACTTTTAAACTGCCTTTTGCCCGCCACTTTATGTCCCTGCGTTTCTGCGTAGCTCGATCCTTGTCCGAGCTCCACTCTTATAACGTTCCTTTCTTTCTCCGACATCTTGCCAGCCTGACACATCTCTTACATAACAGTCTGTGCTCTCGTGCACCGTGCTAGCATTGCTCTTGCCATTTGCGGCTGCTCGAGCAAAGCGCGCCACAGGCGACATGCACCGCACGTGCAACCTGCGCTTCGTTCAACGACCGTGTATACCTGCCTTTTCGTTCCCTTTCATACACGCGGGCTCGCCATTAAGAATTAAGATAGTCCGCTAGACGATTCGACGTATTTATTAATGACAGGCACGACGTTGGATCCGGAGATGGCAGCACGTCTTTGGATGGGTTAGAGGTGTCCGTGATCATGCATCAATGCATTTTTCTCTTTCGTCGGGTGTAATCATCTGTTAACCCTTCAGCTATGGTTTATGTGTTATGTGAACGGGATAAGATGATACGTGGATTATGCCTGGCTTTTCTCTTTTCTTTCGGTACTTCGAGATGCGTGTGCGCCAGTGTACGTGTGGGTTGCGGAGGGAGGTGTGATGGTGGGGTATTCGAATTCGAGGGAATTCGAATTTGACGCGGAAATTTGAGAGAATTACATTTGACGTGGAAAAGGTTGGAGGAGTTGATGGGCAATGGCATGACGCGATACCCGAGGTTGGAAAATTGTATTATATTGGGATTTTGATTGAAAAATGGTGGAAGAATGCATACACGGCTCGATATTACTAATTCGTTAGATGTAATTAAGTTATATTGTATATGAAACATTGCAAATAAAATGTCAAAATATTGAAAATTGAAATATTATCTAATATCACAATTTTGTACAGAAAAAAATTAAAAAATTGTTTAACATACGCGCAATGAGTTATTATTAATTGGTTAGATGTAATTACGTTATATTGTATATGATATATTCCAAATAAAATGCAAGAATATTGAAATTTGGGAAATTGTTTAATATTACAATTCTGTATAGAAAAAAATTAAAAAATTGTTTAACACGCGTGTAATGAGTTATTATCAATTGGTCAGATGTAATTACGTTATATTGTATATTATATATTCCAAATAAAATGCCAGAATATTGAAATTTGGGAAATTGTCTAATATTACAATTCTCTACAGAAAAAAATTAAAAAATTGTTTATCACAAGTGTAATGAGTTATTATTAATTCAATATTATTAATTGGTTAGATGTAATTAAGTTATATTGTATATGATATATTCCAAATAAAATGTCAGAATATTGAAATTTGAGAAATTGTCTAATATTACAATTCTGTATAGAAAAAAATTAAAAAATTGTTTAACACACGTGTAATGAGTTATTATTAATTGATCAGATGTAATTAAGTTATATTGTATACGATACATTCTAAATAAAATGTCAGACTATTGAAAATTGAAATATTATCTAATATCACAATTTTGTATAGAAAAAAATTAAAAAACTGTTTAAAGCAAGTGTAATAAGTTATTATTAATTCAATATTATTAATTCTTTAGCTGTAATTAAGTTATATTGTATATGATACATTGCAAATAAAATGTCAGAATATCGAAATTTGGAAAATTGGCTAATATCACAATTTCGTACAGAAAAAAATTAAAAAATTGTTTAACACACGTGTAATGAGTTATTATTAATTGGTTAGATGTAATTAAGTTATATTGTATACGATACATTCTAAATAAAATGTCAGACTATTGAAAATTGAAATATTATCTAATATCACAATTTTGTATAGAAAAAAATTAAAAAACTGTTTAAAGCAAGCGTAATGAGTTATTAAAAACATGTATATACCTGAAAAATTATCTATTACATTAATGAAATGAATACAATCTCGAAATAATATATGCACAAATTTATATCTCAAATCTGCTAATAGTAATCAAATTATAATTGAGTATCAAAGCAATTATTAACAAATGTAAAAATTTGAAGAGTAATCATAGTCATCTTTAAAATACAGTAGATTATCAACTTTAATAAAGCCAATGATTTTGAAAAGACTTTATATTTTTCATTTCAAAACTCTTCTTAATCTTCAATGATGGAGCTATTTAAATTCCAATGTAATATATTTTATATATCATTTATTTATTTATAATTGCAATGCAATTTGTGGATATGCTTAAAGAATTATAAATAAATACACGTATGGGTACCGAAATTTGAAAAATTAGGTAATATTACAATTTCAAGAGCAAAATTTATATATTACAAATTTGACAACAATAATAAAATTGTATATCAATTATCCCAGAAATATCAAATTATACTCATCAAAAGCTATTTACTGCCACAAAATTTTGACCAGTCATCTTTAGTTGACGATTTGATTGTCACCTTTAGTATACAGTAGATATCCAACTATAGTAATGAAAGTCTTTGAAAAGTCACTGTCATTACATATTTCTCACTCTTTTTGAAACCTGAAAACGTAGCAAAAATATTGGAAAAACTCCTCAAGGACACGAATATTCCCAAAAACGATAAAAACGACTTAACAAAAAACCCCTAAAAATTCTATTTAATCGAATTACACATATTTTATTCTATTATTACAGAAATTTGATTAAATTGAATTTTATTTCACTGAAAATGTACCATCGTGTTAAAAAGCAAACAGAGAAAAAGTAGCATAATATTTTTCGTCTTATTTTGTCCGTGTACTGATTGTTTCTTACTCACTGATTTCGAATTTTAATGGTTTCTACAACGATCATGACCTATATTATATCAACCTTCACGAGTGACTAAAACACGTGCCTAGTTTCGTCTGATTCAAGTCTATTTTAACGCGATTTATAGGATCAGTTCAATAGAGGCAAATTGATTAAGAGCAGCCAGTTTTCTTACAATTAGACGCGTTTGGAAGCGGAATGTAACAATTTAATCGCCTTGTTACCAGCCTGTTATTACATTGGCACGCTGTACGTGTTTGAAATCAAGCGAAGTGGAGGAGATGAATCGTGATACAACATCATGGCCAAAATTGGATTATTCCGATAAGCAAATGGGCTTCATGAACGTGAATCGACCGCCATGTCATAGGTATTTGGCTGTGTATTTGAACTGGAATTTCAGTTATACGGTAGCTTAAAGTTCAATTATTCCAAGAACGATGTATTCAATTAAGTATTCTACAACGTACAGGGTTGGAAGTAATTTGGAGTACTGTACAATTTGGGCAGTGATTCTTCGTGTTTCGATGAATAAAAATAAACGATGAAATTGCTTTGATACGACGTTTCCTTTTCGAGAAAATTGATAGGAAATATTTATGAGATTCACGTGTTATCCATTAGTTTTATTCGTATTAGTATAATGGATCTTATATGAGTGTCTTATGTGAAGATTATAGAAATTAGCTATGTATATGTTAATCCTTGAAATACTCATCAGTAAGGCTACCTAGAAGGCTCTGCCTTAGACAGGGATACTGTTTAGAAATTATATTTAAAATAAGAAACGGAAGATTTACGAAGGACTTGTAAAAATATCTTGAACTTGGAATCCATCTATTGGCGAGGGTGAGAAGGTTGGTCGCTGCAAATATTTAGCGAACACTATAATTTCCATCGTTACTCATGACCTCTTCCCAGCGTGATGGTAATTCGTGGACCCAATTTCTGTAAAAGGACTCACTTTTGGAGGCGAAGAATTCGAGCGGTGCTTGCTCGACACCTGCTTCATTTTGCAATTTTTTCCCCCTTCAAAACATTTTGCTGGGAGAGAAGCAGATGGTAATCGGATGGTGCTAGGTCTGGGGAGTATGGTGGATGCGACAGAATTTGCCAGCCTAGCTCTGCGATTTTCTGGCGAGTCGTCAAAGCGGCATGTGGCTTGGCGTTGTCGCGGTGCAGTATGATTTGCTTCCTATCGACCAGTGCCGGTCTCTTTTTCTCGAGTGCTTCGTTCGAATCATCCGTTTGTCGACGATACGTTGCCGAACTGAGCTTTTCGTTGAGTTCGAGAAGCTCACGGTGTATCGGTCCTTCAACGTCTCACCGCATACGCAGCATTCGCTTATCGAGGCTCAAGCTCGGTTTCGAGATGAGGAGGCAGGTTATCCAGGCTCACAGTATGCTCTTTTTCTCACGATGTTCTCATGTGTAATCCACTTTTCATCACCGGTTATCATCCGGTCTAAAAACGGCCTGTTTCTGTGCCGAGCAAGCAGAGACGTGCAAATAACCACTCGGTCATGCAAATTTTTTTCCCTCGACTCACGAGGCTCCCATCTGGAATACTTATACACCGATCCAAGTTTCCAAATTTTGTCAAAAATTATTTGTCGTGTTGAGTTGAACTGTCTAGCAATCTCGGATGTTGGTTGCGCGAACACGTTCATTCACTTTGAAACTTCAGATGACTACCAGACTACCTTACTAATAAATTATTAGTTTTCATGCACAGTCATGCAGTCAAAATTACAATCACTCGATTACCGGATTTTTCTGATACAAATTAGTCCGGTTAACTCTCTGACCTACAACCACGTGTGAGGCTCGTGGTCAGGTTTTCAGGCCACAACTGATTATCACGAGCCTGACCCGTGGTAAATCGGTCGGGTCAAAACTGACTATCGCGGGCCTCGCACGTGGTACGTTAGTCGAGTCAAATATGAACACCACGTGTCACGTCCATGGTTTGTTAATGTACCCCATTTCAGTTATTAACCTCTATTCTTTGTCCTTAATTTAATGTATCATTTAGTATCAATCATTTATTTCTTTTTAATTTTTCATTTGTATTTTTGTAATTTATTAAATTAACTTTTCCCGAATTATATTTTTCTAATAGGCACGACACCCCACGTAAATTATGTATGATTGATACAACTTAGGGCAGATTTGTCAAGCCGTGGAATGGCTCGAAGGCTCGGCAATTGTTTACATTTTGGGACCACGCTGTTGAATTTTAAATCCTAGGACAAGGGGTTAATCAAGATCCTATTATAGCTTGGTTCTGGCGGAACACGAACAATCCTGGTTTAAACATCGGGGGTTAATTTCTAATTTTTCCAGGGAAGAGCGATTACCAGAGTGACCTGGATAAGTAAAAAATAACGGTTGTTATCGGAAAGAGCATCGATCAATCCGGGGGATCGATTGGAAGAGCTTGGCCAAAGGGAAGTCTATGAGTGCAGAGGCACGTGCGCTGATTTACGTCGTGAGACCGAAGCACGTGCCATCGTGGCAAGCTGAGAATTCTCACAATTCCCCTTTCTACCATTAACCCTGTTTCTCACCCTTTCCTCCCTCTTGTTTTGTTTCCATTTCGCTTTCCATCGCATAAATATACTCTTATTATCCCTCGTTGTTTTCTCATCCATACTCACCGCAGTATCGTTACCTGCCTCCTCCAGCCCTTTGTTCCTTTTCCATTATACTCTCCTCTGCTTAGCTTCTTGACTTCGCCTAATAAAACGCCTGGATTTTGACCATGCAGCCTATATAATCCAATGTTTGCACGGCATAATCCTTCGATAGTCGTGCACCATTTCCTCTACCAAGTAATTCTCATCCTCCACTCTTCTTTCTTTTCAACATAGCTCAACAATGAGACTACCGGCCTAAGTGCTACGTGCAATTAAATACACCTAGTGTATATACATGATGAAAATTGGAAACAAAAATGAAAATAAATAGGTACAGTGCCTTCCAATAGATAATTTCGAATTATTTATATTCTTTTACGACGAAAGCCTCGAAATTTTGATTATCAGGGAGATCATACGTTATGCAAATTAAGATTTTGAAATACCTAAAGTGTAAATTAAAGTGAACATATATTAAGATAGTATTTGTAGTCCTTCAATTTCCAACTTGGAATGATTACTATTGTTTAAAGATACGAGATTGAAAATTTTTAACCCATTTTCATCATGGCTCTATTTAAGATGCCGTGTTCAGGCATCAGGCAACGTTCAACTGAAGACTAGCTCGTATCAGCACCTACTCATAATGGCAGTTAAAAGGATTTTCACAAAAGTAAAACTTATTAAGAATATAATGAACCGATGTAGATGAGATGCTCGCAAAAGCGATCAAACGTGATCTGTGGCATATGAAGAATATTCGGCAACTGGTAATGGCAAAAGTCAGCTCGCGGATTATTCCGCGCTCGGTGATAGGCTACAGTCGTATCTCGCGGAATATTCCGCGCTCGGTGATAGACGACAGTCGTCGCTCGCGGAATATTCCGCGCTTGGATGCAAATGGGTTAACAACGCAAATAGAAGTCATGTTAATTAATCTTCTGACACAGATATAACTGCGAAATAGAAATATGATGTGACAGAAACGGAAATTAAATTATCACAGAGTTAATGTCATGAAAGTATTCGATAATCTTCAGATGCCAGCTATGAACTATATTAATTTTTTATTATGCAAATTTCGAAACTTTCGTCAATGAAAAATTAATTAAATTCCGAGTCAATATAAATTTAATCGTAAGATTAAGAAAGTTTAGAGTTTATTTAACTTAAGAGAGTTTAATTAGAGTTTTATTATTGCCTTAATTACAGATTTATGTCGAATATTTATCAAGTGCCATTAGACCACAATACCACTTGATAACTATCGATATTTATTCAGAACAAATCTCTAATTAAGAATAATAACGCTTTAATCATAAATATTTCAAAAACTATCCAGTAGTTGCCTTTGTAATGGTACATTTTCTTGAACTGGATAACTAAATCTACAAACCTGCAAAATTTCAACTAAATCAATGACCCGAAGGACTTACATTTTCCTTGTAAGAAATAATTTTATTTCAATTTTTAGACCATGTGCGTAATACAAGAATTTGAAATGGCAATTCGAAGAGCAGAATGGTATCCTTCGGATGTAAACATAAATAATCATATGTTCATATGCAAGAGTACGCATGCAAGTGCATTTTCTTGAAAGAAGAAAAATCTAGAAAATCTTAAATCTACAAACCTGCAAAGATTCAACTGAATCAGTCACTCGGAGGACTTGCATTTTCCTTGTGAGTTATTATTGAGTTATGAAGTTGAACGCTGTATTAAGTTGAGAATGGAACTAGATTCTTGTAAAGAGATAATTCGTATGTTTAATCGTCACTGGTACGCAGTTATAATTTATTAATAAATTACCACCAGCGTCAAACCCTACAATAAGATGCTTCGGTAATGGGTGTCGAATAGTGCAACTTTTGCATTTAGATATATGACTTAACCTCCTGCAGTCGTCATACAAAATAATAAAGTCTTCACAATGGCCAAAAATAAAGATATTTTAAATAATAAAATAAAAGTTACAAATATTAAATTAACTCTGTTACGAAACAAATACTTCTGATGTTAATGAAGCTATTCAAGGACACGATTTCACCACGTAATCGCGAAGAATACGTCTACCTTTGAGAAAATATCCAATAGAAAGAACGAAGACTC
>NW_016909160.1:175000-177049 GCF_001483705.2 Eufriesea mexicana | reverse complement strand
AGATAGGTGATTTTTTTTAGCGAGCACTAGCTGTAGCAGGCGAATATAGTACTCGTTTGGTATTAGCAGCGTAGCGGTATTACATGTCAAAGATTATATTTTATGGTGATGATTGATTTAATCAGTATTACTTATTTTAAAGTTTGATATGTGTATTATTTTCTAGGTAAACTAGCCTAATGACATTCGGTACAAATGTATGTGATGGTTATAGGAAGACTGAGTAATGTAGGCGGGTTTGAGTGATAAAAAGGGAATTAAATTACGTTGGATGGTGTTTCCTTATGGCAAGATACGCAGAATATAATATGATTGATAGGTATATTGTGTTTCTGATCCGAATAAATATTTATAACAGTGGTCAATGTCAATGACCAGCAGTAATGGTTTATATTTCAGAATGATGAAGCTGAAGTAAAGAAATTTGTGAAGTTCAGCGGATAATAAGAAATGCCAAGATAAAGAAATTCATTATAATGTCGATTGAGAAGAATTTACTAATATCTGTGACCCCTTGCTAGGCTGCCTATGATATGTGGGAGGAACTATATCCGGTAATTTACAGCGTAAATTTATAATAAAAGTGAAAAAATTAATAAGTCATTCACTATTACTCGAACTTGTAACATATTTCTATTAAAATATTTCTATAATTTACAAAAAGTTTATAAATTTTTTTAAATGGTTGTTAATTACAAATTAATATTGTTATTAACAAATTGCTCGAAACGTATATTTATAATTAAAGCGAAAAAATTAATAGATTATTGGCTATTAAAGTGGAAAAATAATAATTAATGGAATCGTTGAAGTTGAAAAATTTTCGATCGGAGTGGGGGATTCGGCCGATCAGCGGCTATATAAGGAGCGACGCGACGCAGCATAAGTCATTTGTCGGTTCGACTTCGCGAGTGTAACATATAAATTTTACCGAGTGCGCGAGGGGTGGGAGTCCGAAGTGAGGTTAGGGCTGGCCACCCTACCCTCACCCCACCCCATTAAATAATTTACTAATAATCTTTTTTATTTTCAGCTATTAATTATTTTTTTCTTTCAGATTTTAATTATTTTTTATTTTTTCAGATATTAATTATTTTTTTTATTTCATTTGTTATTTTTCATTTATATTCACTTATATTTGGACATTCGAATATTTCGTATAATATTCGAATGTCTCATCGTTGGGTTGTTAACAATTTTCTTCATCAGGTCTAATATATTTTTTTTCAGGTTTAATATTTTTTTTTCTTTTCAGGATTTAATTATTCTTTTCACTTTTCAGGAGTTATTTTTTCGTTTCTATATATTTTTATTTGAGAATTCAAATATTTCGTATAATATTTGAATGTCTCATCGGTGGCTTGCTCCTTCCACTTGGTTAACCTTCGTGGTTTCTATCCCTTCGTTCTTTTTCCTCGTACTAATCCGTTTCATTTCAGGTTTATATTAACAATGATATATTCTGTTTTAGCTTTTAGATTTCTCAAGATTCTCGAGTTTCCTCAAAATTTCATTTAGAATACAATAACCGTAGGCGCGGGATGCGTTCAGTTACTTTTAAGTAGTCATAAGATAGATCCCTAGACTAAGTATCATGTGCGCGCTGTCCGTACGAAGGTAAACTACCTAACTTGGAGCGAAATATATCAATTCTCTATCGTCCTCTTATCCCCCTCGTTTACCAAATAGAACATAATTGTTCTCGCGATAATCGCGATTTTTCTTAAGTACCGACTAGCCTGCGCGACGTGCTCCCGTGTACTTGACAACTTCACGTCTCATAAGTCATCCTCACGACTCGTCTCCGACACTCATTTCCAGCCACTGTCAATCTCGTCGAGCATCGAGTTCCAGGGAGGCCCTCGGGTCTCTGTTTCCTCTGGACTCGATGTGGGGGTCCAGCACCCTGGTCGTACGCGACTGGGGCATGGGCCTGCAGCTGGACGGGCATAGTGTCTACGGTCAGACCACTTGGGATGATTAAGTTCTACCCCATGGGGCAGGGACACGAAGTGTCTGTCTGGCTTGCAAGGCCCCGCTGGACCCTCG
>NW_016909160.1:171603-172785 GCF_001483705.2 Eufriesea mexicana | reverse complement strand
ACAATATTCTAAAAGTATCAAAAACTTTAATAAAATTGGTTCAACGTAGACATAGAGATTTTTGGCATTAGAAACCCTTATTTTTGGAACCTTTGCTGTTGTATCATAGGCTTAGGGATCATAAATGAAGGGAGTCATAGAAGAGAAAAGAAGGGAAAGGGAGTGGACAAAATGAAGTCCATCGATGGGTTTACAATATTCTAAAAGTATCAAAAACTTTAATAAAATTGGTTCAACGTAGACATAGAGATTTTTGGCATTAGAAACCCTTATTTTTGGAACCTTTGCTGTTGTATCATAGGCTTAGGGATCCTAAGTGAAGGGAGTCATAGAAGAGAAAAGAAGGGAAAGGGAGTGGACAAAATGAAGTCCATCGATGGGTTCACAATATTCTAAAAGTATCAAAAACTTTAATAAAATCGGTTCAACGTAGACATAGAGATTTTTGGCATTAGAAACCCTTATTTTTGGAACCTTTGCTGTTGTATCATAGGCTTAGGGATCCTAAGTGAAGGGAGTCATAGAAGAGAAAAGAAGGGAAAGGGAGTGGACAAAATGAAGTACATCGATGGGTTTACAATATTCTAAAAATATCAAAAACTTGAATAAAGTCGATTCAACGCAGACGTAGAGATTTTTGGCATTAGAAACCCTTATTTTTGGAACCTTTGCTGTAATATCGCAGGCTTAAGGACCCCAAGCAGGAAGGGGCCATGAAAGAGGAAAGAAGAGAAAGGGAGTGGACAAAACGAAGTCCATCGATGGGTTCACAATATTCTAAAACTATTAAAAACTTTAATAAAATCGGTTGAACGCAGACGTAGAGATTTTTCGCGTTAGAAACCCTTATTTTTGGAACATATGCAGTTGTATCATACACTTAAGGACCCTAAGTGAAAGGAGTCATAGAGGAGAAAAGAAGGGAAAGTCCATCCATGGTTTTACAATATTTTCAATGACAGAGGAGACGAGGATAATTCTAAACGAAAAATTAGAGAAACCGAGACGATCCTCTCTAGAAGAGAGTGTCATATCGAACTCGATAACGAGAGATCAGAAGTCGTTAGTTTTTCTTCTTATATAGACGCATATACTCGTCGCTCTTGAACCGTCCCTTCTCTTTGTACAATCAATCATATTTTAATAATAAATACAGTTTCTACGTTGATTTTAGCACTCGTG
>NW_016909160.1:136095-171549 GCF_001483705.2 Eufriesea mexicana | reverse complement strand
GGGAAAGAGCAGAATGGCAGGATATAGGGAGGAACGAAAAGGGTGAGCCGAGTGGGTGAGACTGGACAGGGGGTAGAGTACGGGCGACGGGGTCGGTGGTTGAGCAGGCGACACTGGTCGGGAAGGAGGAAGAGGCGGTAAAAGCGGCGCGGTGTATGGGAGGGGTAGGTCGGTGATGGCTATTTTTGGAATGTGGGTCACCCATAAACCCCGGCTTGTCCCGTGACGTCACGGGATCGTCGTCGTGGCAACAGGAACGCCGGGTTAATCACCCTTGGTTCAGAGCTACCCGCCACCCTCTCGCACCTATTCCACCCCTTCGCGACCAGTCGATTCACCACCCCTCCGCGAGTTTACCTGTGCTGTACCGATTAGATTGCCACCAAGCATCGATGTATTAATCGATGCGTCTCCTTCCATTTCCAGAAGAAACCTACCCTCCTTGGAGAGAATGTCGTCGCAGTGTGCATGGATTTGTTTCGAAGGAACAATTTTTTGAAATAATTTATTTCACACCTGTGCCTGGTTGGTCTTCGATTTTTATCGGTGCTACTAACAAATTTGCTTCCAGTAGAAATGTAACTATAATTCACTCGATGTTTATCTTTTTATTAGGGATTAAACGTAGCGTGGATATTACCGCTTAGAAGTATGGGGTTTTTATTCAATGTAATCCTCGTGAGGGGTAAAGCACACGCGAAGACATTATTTTTGATTAGATAGTTAAAAAGATATTTATCGCGAGCTGTAAAATAAGGCATTTGCGAATAAAGATGACAAAATTAATGAAAATTATTTTTGTGATCTAGAAGAGACGTGGAGGATACCTCGATGCAGTTGTAAATGCCTCGTGTTACGAAATAATTAAATAATTAACAGATATTAATGCCGTGAAAGTAGAATATTAGTATATAGTAACATATCTATCGCGATTTGTAAAATAAGATATTTGCCAATAAAGGTGACAAAATTAATGAAAATTATTTTTGTGATCTTGAAGAGACGAGGAGGATACCTCGATGCAGTTGTAAATGTCTCGTATTACGAAATAATTAAATAATTAACAGATATTAATGCCGTGAAAGTAGAATATTAGTGTATAGTAAGATATTTATTGCGAGTTGTAAAATAAAATATTTGCGAATAGAGATGACAAAATTAATGAGAATTATCATCATGAGAATCATCTTAAAGAGAGGATACCTCGATGCAGTCGTAAATGCCTAGTATTACGAAATAATTAAATAATTAACAGATATTAATACAGTGAAAGTAGACCCTCCTATAACACGGTAGATAGGTTCCTAGAAAATGCCGTGTTATGTGAAACCGTGTTGTATGAGACCCAGAGCCAGTACAAAAAGGGGGCTTACGTTTCGAAAACTTACTAAAAACAAATTGTTTTTTAATTCTACACGAACAATTTAAATTTTATTAAAAATATAGACGTATGTACAACACAAAACTAAAAAAGAAAACAAAAATATTATTTTAATTTAATAAATTTCTTCGTCGTCACTGCTCATATAGAAGTACAGTGATGTACAAAGGTTCTTGTAATTTTCTTATCGTGTTAGAGCGAAATCGCGTTATAGGATGCCGTGTTGTAGGAGGGTTCCCGCAATTTATGAATCGTGTTATAGTGAAACCGTGTTGTAGGAGGGCTACCTGTGTATCAAATCGTACACCGATGTATTCTAATTTGTTTGGAATACAATTTGATCGATAACGTCTGCTCCTATACCACGTCATTAATAACGAGGAATCGAGCTTTGCGTTATTCTATTTAGAAAACAGGCTGTGTGCATATTAAATTTCATTTTGAAGCTGCCAATGTTAAAACATCCTCATTGTCTCCTTTAAAATATAAAAACACGAAGATTTCAATTTTTATCGGCGAATTACTCACGCTGCTTGCACGTATTGTTCGGCAATCGAGTCGTCGATCTTCTATGAATAGAATAGAACGTCTTTTCGCGCCTAGGAATTTCATCAGCTTTGTTCCTGTGGCTGAACATAATTTCTAAATTAAGCGACCTGTTAGGACCGACACGATCAAATTTCCGATTCCCTTCCAAACCCGAGTGTCGGTACATCGGTTCACGTGGCTCCATGTTCCATGAGATGTTAACCGTTTACTCGTCCTCTGCTTCCCTCGTACCCGTGAAACAGCACAGGGTTCTGCGTTATCAACGTCGCCTGCGTGTCTGACTAAGCGTCGATACGTACTACCTGTCTGTGGAAATAGGATCATTCTACTTGACCTACCGTTTCCTACTTTAGCCGTGTGGCTTTAAACGAATGCCACCGGTGCAAATATATAGCTTCGATCGTATATCGAGGAAACTGGCCTCCTCAAATAGATCGACCACTCTTAATAGAATTCGGAACGTCGTCTGTTTCCCTCAAGAAACTTCGACAGCCTCGATCCGTCTGAATTTCGATTTAAATCGAATTAAATTGTACTTCGATGAAATAAAATGGGGGGAAAATATAATAACAGGAATGATAACAAGAAGAAGCGAAATTGCGTATAATCTGATACCTCGCGGGAAATTTTCAGTGTTCCAAGGAGTTGGAAATAGCATCTCTGGAAGCGGTTAAGTCAGCCACCCCTCGAGTCATTGGTCGCGCTAAAAGTCAGGGAAGATATAATATCGGGTGCAGTGGCAAGTGTTACGTTTAAGCGACGATGTTTCCGTCAGCGTTACCGCGTTTAGTGCCAAACAGCTGGCACAGCGAAAATCCAGAACGGTCCGTTAATAATATCTTCGTTCTACTCTGACGTGTCTCGAGTCACGCGCATCCACGATCACACCGGTGGACGTTAAACTTCCCATCGCATTTTTTACTCCAACTCCCACCTATCCGACCGATTAATTGATCATTATTAATAGAAACCAGGTTTCAAGACGCTACGCTGGCGCCCCCACCTTCCGTTCTCCATGCGCGAGTTCTGTCTTCGAGCACGCGAGTAAATGCAGACGAAGACTAATTATTTCTCTATTATGATACCTCGTTGCGATCCAGAAGCCTTCGTACATAGACGATTCGCGAGCAAGGCCCATAGAAATCTTCCACCAATAGGAAGCTTGCAAGGGATAATGGGTCCGAGAATTGTTGTTGAGCGCGAAAGCAGCGCGAATTGAGAGACAACGATCTGTCCAGCCGATAGAACTTCATTAGACGCGTGAAAGGGAAACGAGGAAGCCCGTGTTCTTCGCGACACGCATAGCGAGTCGGATTAACACGCTTAATCGAGCGTGTTGGGAGGCAGGCGATAGATCGAGCTTGCAGCCGAGCGAACAACGAAGCAGGCTCGGCTCCGTTTTCAGTTTCCGATTATTTTTGGCAGCAAGCAGAGCGGGCATAGCTCTCGCCTAAAAATGCTTACGACCAATGGCGACTCGCCATTGGTCGGCTACTACCACGTGAACAGCCCACGATGGAGGTTCACGACGTCGGCTAGGGACCCACGATCGCACAGTCAGCTGCCTAAGGTCCAGTTGGCCAGTCGCAGCCAGCAAAAGTTCTTCTCAAGGTAAGCCCAATCGTCGACTTCGTGCGGAGACCCTGGAACCCGTCGCACGATCCTCGTCGATCCTCATCAGGATTCGTGGCGGAAGAACGCGAAGGATCTCGAACTCTTCGAACTCGACCATCTCTGAACGACCCCGTGATCGCTTGCTCCCTTCGCCGTTTCGAGTGTCAGTGAGAGACGTGCTCAGCGGGATTATTTTCAAGGTCACGAGTGTTGCTCGACGTTTAGACTGGTCTCCAGCGCAATTGTGACGTTCCTCGGGGATCGTTCGAGTGAGATCCTGCGTGTGACGCGAGCCACCCAGTGACAGGAACCGAGGTCTACTGCTCTCCATTTCTCTATAATAACATCCGTATTTTGCGAAAAATCAATTTCTTCCAACGTCTCGGGGATCTTTGAGGTCTGCGCAAGTGTCCCCCCGTTTCCCTATCCCCAAATTTTTCGTAAGAGAAATTCAGAAGTGATGGTAACATTACCGTTTCGTTGGCTACGCGAATTCGTACCGATTTAGGTAAACAGCCTTGAACCAGTATGCGCGGTTACCGATACCTTCTTCGACGAGTATGACCCCAGACGCGTCTACGCGATTCGTCGTTACTTCTTTCGCGAAAGATTCGCGATATTCCCAACTTCGTCTCGAGTCAGGATTATGGACCATGGCGATTCGGGTCCACGTTCCTCGGGTTTTGACGATCCTCGCGAAAGGGAAAAGGGAGTAGTAAGGATAACGTTTTCCTCGCTCTGTACCGGCAGACTGCTCGACTTTTTGAGCCAAAGAGGGAAAAAAGAAGAGACGGAACGAGCACGCAATTCCCGTCGACAGAGGATCGTCCCGCTATCGTAGATCATCCGAGGCAGACTCTGCGTGTTTTCTATTTTTACGGTGCCGGGATCCTCTTTGACATCGGAGACGAGACACACATCGTGTCTTGGAATGGCTCGAACGAGAGGGAATCTATACTTAGCGAAGGCGATCGTCCATTATAAATATAAAGCACTTGCCAGTGATCGAATGAAATTTCTGCGGATAGATTATGTTTTCCTACATAGATGGGTAGATCTCCAACCGGTCCGGGGTCTAATCGGCCACCACGCGAGATCGTTCGATTATTCCGGGATAGTCGTATTACCTGGATGAAGAGGGTGGTCGATGTACAACATTTTTCGCGATATAGTCGCTTGCATGGGTGGAAATGTCACGATATACACAGGTAGCCATTGCAGACAGGCAGGTTATACAATTCGCGCGTGTAATAAATTCGGTTTCTATTTTCGAACATTATTTCTGACTCATTGCCGTCGCGGCCATGTCTGTACGTAAGACGTTTGCCAAGAAAATGAATTACTCCTGGCTCTAGCATTCTCGTTTATCAACCGTGTTTTATTATTTTTGCCTTCGTTCATTCCGATTGCAAATTGGACAAATATTTAAACCTCTTTTTCTCGAGGACACTTCGCGATAGCGCATCGACGATTCCGACATAACTCAGTGGCGTTTAGTTATTTTTCTTCGTTTCTGCACAAGGGGATACAAGGGAATAGGATACGCGTGATTGCGCGTTTGCCTCGAATTGCTGTTTAACGAAACAATTTCTATATGGAGGAAGACCGAGGTTCCAGAGATACGGGCTCTCGCTGGCGTTTCTCGTTTTCTCCAGTTGCACCCGCCTTTCCGCTTTTGCCATGGAATCGAGCCGGAGTGCCGAGGAGACGGAGGGATCTACCGGGTCGTTGCATCCAAATTTGGATCGTGGACGTAGCGACGTCTCGGCTGGGAAAGTGGGGACGGTCCGCGTCTATTTTCGAGCACCGGATATTCTACACCGTCGTCGGGCGTGCGTGACGCGGGCATGAAATTTACGTTCAGAACGTTGGATTTATCGCGTGGATCCGTAGAAACCGAGATCGCTGCCCGACGAAAGAAAAATTTATCCAATGACGCAATCGCCGCGGGATCTTCTTCGCCGTTACCCCCACCACTCGCTCGCCGCGACTCTCGCGCGGCCCGCTACCCCCACCACGCCGCCCTTAAGCGCGGTTTATATTTAACCCGTGCAATGTTTGCATTTCGTTCGGTTATCCGTGTCACCGAAACGATCGTATTTACGCCGTTGACGTAACGCCACGGCATTGTTATTTTGCCACGGATACGTGAAACGATCCCGTTTCTATAATTTATTTTTAGGCAGACGGGTGTAGCAGCCAAATACCACGATGGCGGACGATGAGGTTAGGTGGGTATCCAGCGCAGCGTCGCACGATTCTTTTTTCGTTAATTCGTCTTAATGTCTCGTTTCTCCTCTCCGTTTTATGTCTCTGCTCACGCGGCGACCCGTTTCCACAACGATCGCTTCACTTCACGCGAAAATGGCGAACGATGGATCCTCCGCCTGCTTGCGGCCGTGCAGTAAACTCCATGTCGTTGAAAGGTACGCATCGCCTGCGCGCTTTCTGCTTGTGAGAACCCCTGTAAAAAGTACACTAGCCGTTCCCCGTTCGGGCGATCAGTTCGAACGGAGACGTGATTAATAGCGTTTTTTTTCCGAAACCACGATTTTTCCCTGTGCAAACGACATTTTTGTAAACCTCGAAGGACGAATCTTTTCCGTTCCCTTCGAATTTTTCACACATGTTTTTCGTGCATTTTTTCCCCTGTTAATAACCGGGCAACCTCGACCGGACCGGGGTGTCAAATCGACCGAACCCCGTGTACCCTTTTTCTCTCTCTGCACCACAGAGAGTTGACGCAACAATGCGAAAAGTGGTGGACAACGCACCACGAGGTTTGGTTCTTACGTTTTACAGAATAACCAACACAGTCCAGTAGAAGTTTGCTCCTCGTAATTTCTCCCTTCGGGAGAAACTTCGCAAAACCCTGCCACTTTCATCCCCCCGCCCCTGTTCCCACCCTGTCTTCCTCGTCCCCTCCACTTTGCCAGAAAGACTGGATTTCCCGTAATATCCCGGTTTATCCCGTTGACGAAAATTTTCCTCGATCAATTCCACGCGATTTCGATTTCGGCTTGCAGAGGATGCAACGAATCGAATCTTTCCTCGGACAGCTTTATCGGTATTCCCTCGAAATTGGAAAGAAAATCATTCGAAACTCCGATAATCGATAAGCTATTTCGCTTTCCTCTGGAAAAGCACGCGCGCTCCCGCCGAACATGGCGGCTGATCCGAGCCTCGGAGGAATATAAAAGATAGATCCAGAAATATCAGGACCGACGCGAGGGTGGACTTTTCTCTTGATTTATCGTCAGCTTCTCGCCCCTATTTCCACGTTATTTACCACCCTGCGTCGTGTTTCCTCGGGTGTACCATATTTGTTCTCCCAGCGTTCCCTTTCCTCCCGGTCTCTCGTAACTTCTCCGCCACCTGACCTCCGTACTTCTTCCAGTGATTGCGAAAATGTACCCCCGATATTTCCCTAACTTGTATTTTTCAACTTCCCTCCGATTCCCCGCCCCTCGCCCCGTCCCCGTCCCGGTTTTGCATTCGAATTGGCACGGAGGGTATCGCCGCTAAGATAAGAAAATACTGGAATTCCGTCTGACCTGCAGCGGTGTAGATCTTGGCAAAAGTTCGTTCTAAATGTAAATCAAAGTAATATATTTGACAGGCAGAGCCGCGGCCCGTTATCTTCCGTGCCATTTGCTCCTCTCCAATTTGTAGAGACGTCTAACACTCGTTACACTTCGATCGATGGATCACGCGTAGCGCGATTTAGTCGATAGTAGACTAAAACTCGAAGCACGAGCCAGTAGTGAGAAAATGCTGAGGTATGGAACGTAGGTACCATGATCGCACGAAGCACAGAATATCTCTGTGCCCTGCGAGCCGCAGCGTCCTTGTGTTGCCAGCAGCATGCCACTCACGCCGCCATTTGTTATTTACTTAACACCGCAAGCCGTAACGTCGTTTCGTTCGGCTCGTCGATGCAAGCGAAATACGAATAAATTACTGCATGGCATGCACACGAGCCGAAAGCATAAATTGATCGAGACGTATGAACGATTGGCACATATCGCGCGTTTTCTACGCCGTTGCGCCGCGATCTATCGCTTCCTGAACGCTTGGCGCCCTTTCGGAAAAGCGGAACTCGAAACGTTTTGCGCTCCCGCGATGAAATTCCTGCAACGATACGTGACTTTAGCCGCACGCGCGTACACGCGCGGATACAAGCTCGAACGTTTCGCGTTCCGCTCGTGTCGGGTCGACAGGAAAGATTTTTCTCACGATCGCTTTCTATTTTCCTTTACAGAGGAAACGTCTCGAGGATGTACGTAAGAGAGGGGTGAAACTATCGGCGAAGCTTAAAGTCGAGCAGAAAAGGACGGCCCTGTCCGCGGAACTTTTTCAATAACTTGTCAAGCCTCGCTAATCGAATGACTTTTGCGACAGTTTCCGTATCAAGGGCTCGTTACAGACCGCGTCTTTTACAGCAACTTTCCAAATTATTTACGCTCTTCTACTCTTCGCGGCAATCGTCGTGACTAGTGCTTCTTCTTCTTATTTCATCCTTCGTAACTTTCTCATTTTTTTTTTTCTTCTTTTCCCTTTTCTTTTCGCCGGTTTATTTCCCCTTGTTCGCCCACTGGTCGCAAAAGCTGTAAGAATATTAAATATCACCGGTCCGCGAGAGGAACCGAGTTTTTCGGGCTTCTCCGTTGAACGTAGCTCCGAGCTACTGTCAGATGAGATATTTTAAGGGAGTTTCACACGGAAAATGTAGGAAAAGAAGAGGAAACAGGCGGAGACCGACAGAAAGAGGGCGGAGGTCCGCGCCCGCCTCGAAGAGGCTTCCAAAGCCAAGAAGGCGAAGAAGGGTTTCATGACCCCTGACAGGAAGAAGAAGCTTAGGGTAAGTTTACATTCCATTCTGCGGTTATTTCTCCTTACGAACCTACAATTGATACTCGGACGATGCCTCGTATCCTTTGCGCTTTTATCGAATTCCCCTGTAAACCTAGAACATTCTAAGACGTTCACGTAGCAGCCACGTCTGGAATTCTGACCGAGCTATTCTCGCTCCTATCTTCCACCTTCTACCTCCTTTCCTTCGAAAGCTCTTCATCCGTTGCAAAAAATTACCCCCCTCCCTTTACATAATACTGCTACGTGTGCATTTCGCCACTCCTATCCTTTCAGCCAAGAAAGAATTTATCTATCGACTTAACGCCTTCACTGCCTTCAGGGACACGATAAAATCCCTTCGAGCAGTGTGAAATTTAAATCGTCTTGTTCCATAAATTCTCCGCGGTATTTAATATTTTAACCCTTTCCTTAAAGCGGTTATAACGCAAGGGAATAGTAGTCAGTCGTCAAACGGTGGAAAAACTGTACAGATCTTTATTGAACGGGCAAACGGTTAGAACTGGTCAGTTTAGGGGCACGCGGGACACAGGACGTCTCCAGAAAATAGGAGACAAAAGACAGAACGCAGGGGAAGGGATCGCCCCCATATAGCTAGGATGTAGAGTTTACTTTACTGCTTAGTTTTTACTACAACACCCTTCAATGTCTAAAATCTTGTAACAAAATATACAAGAAACTAACAAAATTAACCACTCGCGCTAGAAAGACGTGCCACGCACGTCGACATGCTTTTGTTCCAAAATCGTCAGCCACGTGTACACCACGTTGATAGGCATTTATCGCAGAAATGAAAATGACGTGGACTGTACGTCGACTAATAACCAGATCGTTCATTTCTCGAGCTACAATTCCAGAATGCACGATGTTCGCATAGTGTCATCGATATCTTGGAAATATTTCAGAATCGATACAGTATGTCAATGTGACATCTAATGCAAGTTAATATTCTTTGCCAAAAGGATTAGGAAAACGGTCATTTGTTGACATCCGTGCAACGAGTATTTAATATTTCTCACATTTTTCCACTTCGCGGTATCTCCGAGCGAAAAATACATGCCACTACTAATCTCATGGCTTCCGTCCAAGTTCCCTTTCGCGAAATCCACTCGCTTGGATGGAAGAGTATTCTGACAAAGTTTTGTTGTGCACCCTTAGCTGTTGCTGCGTAAGAAAGCCGCGGAGGAATTGAAGAAGGAACAAGAGAGAAAAGCGGCTGAGAGGAGGCGCATCATCGAGGAGCGTTGCGGAAAGCCGAAGAACGTCGACGACGCTAGCGAAGGTACTTGAAAAGCTTTTTGAAAAATCACTAGTCGATAACAGGCGCAAAACCGCGGTTTCTCGGTGCATCGGCGCGCGATAGACTGCTAACAATTCGGTCAGGGTCGAAGATCGAGCGACAGCTCGTCGTAGGTCTATAAGAGACTTCCTTTTTTTCTGAGACATCGACAGACATATGCGAGAGATGCGACTCGATTCGCTGGGACAGATGTCGCTGTAGCACTTTTTTTCTCTCGTACTGTCCACAACCTGTTCGCAGACGATCTCATCGTTTTTCGAGCACATGGATAATTTTGAAGCTCGCCACGTCGTTTCACGTGTCTTGCATCCCGAGGATCCTTCTGCGTCGTGCATAGATATATACCCGGACACCCGACACCGCGTCATCCCTAACTCGACTAAACTGCTCGACCCGGGTACCGATCATTCCACCCTCGTGTTGCTATTCAATATGATGAATTCTGTCCGATCTTTTTCACCTTGATCCACACAGAAACCGTGAAGCGCGTGCTGCGCGAGTACCACAATAGGATCACAGCATTGGAGGATCAAAAATTCGACTTCGAATATGTTGTTAAGAAGAAGGACTACGAGGTACATACAGAGAAAAGAGCAGCTGCGAGAAACATTACGAGACGTGCAAATAACGAGGCATTCACGACACCGTAACGATGCTCAATGTTGTTGCACTTGAGTAATGTGCCGCGCTTGCCCGGTTGCGTTCACTTTCGATCACGAAGAGCCTCGGGTACGTTTGGCAAACAGCTCGAAACGGCGGATCGGCCATCTTACGCAACCCTAACATTGCGATTATTTATAAACGGCCAAAGCGTATTTTCGTTCTCGCCGTGATGATGCACATTTTTCTTCTTTTTTTTTTTTATTTCTATGATTCACCTTTTTTCTCTGTTTTTTTACTGTTCCATCTCTGTCAAGGGTTTGAACGCGAAATCGGTCCGTTTGCCAAACTCGATTCGCTGACCACGGTCGCTTGCTGGCAATCCGGGCAAGTGTCGCGAGCTTCGCATTTCGTCTCTCCGTGTTTCTATAATATTTACTGTTTTATTTATATCTCTGATCTTTTTTTTCTCTCACTTTCATAACACGGCTATTCTCTCTGTCTCTCTATTTCTTTATCTCTGTCACTCTTTTCTCGCACAACTTTTTCTGTTCGCATTTATATGTGCGCGCGATCTGTCTCTACCACTTTTATCGTCTTTTGCTCTTTCGTTTAATGCTATCAAGTCGTATTTTACATGGTAAGCTGAGCAATCGTGGACTATACACGTATTAACTTATTGTGTTCTCACAAGTTGTCGCCAGAATTGCCGCTATTCTTGTATGGTGGAGTAATATACTTATGGTAATGATGGTAACTCGGTTTTTTGGTTTCGAGAGATACGTGCTTCTGTTCGGAGTTTTCACTTTTCGTGTATTTCAACGTTTCGAACGTATGTAATCTTTTTTTTCCACATTGCTTTCTATGTTCATGCCGCTGCCACCCTGTTCGAGTAGCACAGTTTGCGTTCACCGCGTTCTACCCGCGAGCGTGATCCAAGACACACTCGAGAGATAGGTTCGAACCACTCGGAAGCGAACGCTGACACTTCGTAACGTCGTTGACAAATCTCGTTCAGCTTTCATACCAGACTCACCGCCACACTTGTCCCTGCTTTCACGCGTTGTCCCTGCCTCGGGTTCGCGAGCCGAGATAAGTTCACACGGGACCCCGTACTCGCCCTTTCTCGTCCGCCATCGCGCGCTTAGGAGCGCTCGGGGTTAGAAGCGTGTGTAGAATAACTGATATAGCTTAAGAAAGAAAAATAAATAAAATTAAATTAAAAAAAAAAGAAAAGAAAATAGAAACTCGTCGGCTAAAATCGTGCGCGATGCCTGAAAGAGGAGTATGTTTCAAGGTGACTTGAAATTTTGACAGCTAGCGTGAAGTCCATTCTGATCCAGTATCATAAGAGGATCATCGCTCTCGAGGGGGAAAAGTACGACCTTGAGTACGAAGTCGCCAAGAAGGATTTCGAGGTCGAAAAGTTTTCGATGCAGAAAAAAACAGACGACGCTGCAATTAACAAAACCAGAGAACAGAATTTTTTTTCATCCGATCTTACTTCTTTTTCTATCGTGTCTTTCTTTTTTCTTTTTTATTTTCCTCTTCTTTTGTTCTGAGTCTTTTTTTCTCATTAGTACGCAAGGACTTTTTGCTAGCCAGCGCTGAACATGATCGTTTTCCTTTTTTATCTTTTTTTTTTTTCTTCTTTTTCCTTTTTCTTTTTTTCTCCTCACGGAATTGACGTTTCGGCTGTTGTTACCTTTAACGTTTACCGTTGAACTTAGGCATCGAGGCTGAATCATCTAATCGCACCAATTCTAACGTAGTACTCGCAAGATTTCTTTTCGCTAGTTTAGAACGTCTTCCTAGAGCGTACGTAATGATTAGAAAGAGAACAAAAGCAGGCACGCGTGACTCGTAGATTCGCAGCCAGTAGATGTCAAGTAATATCGTAATGCTGATACCTAGATCCTATCTTGAGCGGTTTGATGTAGAACAACGATTTATTTTTCCTTTCTTTTCATTTTTCTTCATTTTCTTTTCTTATTTGTTTCGTTTATTTGTTACGTTTATTTGCGCGTAGGCAACTAGACCTTTACCACCTTCTGGCGCCAGTACTAGTCCGAAAATACGATTCCTCCACTATTCCCCTAGACTCCCGTTCTTTCGTGTCAGGTTAACGTTCACGCAGTTGTCAGCTTCGTGCTTTTTGCTTTCAAAACACGAGAATCTCATTCTATTCTATTTCCTTTGAATCTTTATCCTCTCCGCGACGAACCCTTTTAATAACATAGCAATCGTGATTCTTATCGATAGGGATTTTTGCTAAGGAAAGCAACGTCGATGGTAAGATTGTAGCGATCGAGGATACGAGCGAGGATCTTTAGGTGTGTCTGTCATGGAGCGCCATGTTTTTTTTCTTTTTTTTCCTCAATTTTTGACACTATATATTTTAAAGGTAATCGATTTTAATAATTAAGATCGCAAAGGATGGTCGGAAGCATCCTTCCATTTTTGTCACTCCTTTTTGCATTTTGCTCTCCATTCTGAAACTTTTGTTCTTTTAGCCGAGCTCCAGACGATCTGTTCGGCATATTGGAACAGACTATACGCGCTCGAGGGCGATAAGTTTGACCTCGAGAGGCAAATTAGGTTGAAAGAATTCGAGGTAAATACGATCGGCTCGCCTGAAGAAAGCCTAACGAGTCTCCTGCACAGATTATTTTTATCTGGCCTCCCACGTGATTCGTTTTGGGTTTAATTTAACTTTGCCACGTCTCCGACCGTATGATGCGATTGGTCGATGACCCACGTGCTCCTCCCGGTCGACGCACCCTCGAAATTTCACTTCCGGTATCTTTTTTCCTATTTTCATCGCGGCTACGCGACCCCAGGAAACCTGGCCATTTTCTCTCGTTCTAGCCTAATCCACCGATCATAGTTGGTTCGATCGATACTATACACTCGCGATCCATCGGGTTTTGCCGGATCGTCACGGAAAGAGAAGTTTCGAGGGAACGTAACCGGGGGAATAACCTCGTCTATGTTTCGATACGGATGGAGGTCGATAGGACAACTTCCATTTGAACGAAAAGGAGAGATTTCAGAGCAGGTCACGTCGCGTCAGTCGCTCCAGGAGAACGTCCTCACCGGGCTCGGCGCGATTAGGCATTCGGTTTTCGCGCGACTTTCATTATCAAGCGAGTAGAACGAGAGACGTCACGAGAATTCGAACTTTCGATGATAAACGTGATACGTTATTAACAACTGCTCGCGAGGAATACCAAAAATTGGATATTGTTTCGATATAGGGTGAGTCGCGTAAGTCTACGAAGAACGACCTTGGAAATAGCCGAGGCAGAAATTTCGTATAATTTATTCGTCTACGAATTATCAAGACGATCTTAATTTTGTTTTTTCTTTATGAGATGCTTTTCACTCGATCGTCAGATATAGATAAAATAGTTCGTTACACGACTCAGCCTGTACGCGAAGGTATCCGTGTCTCTGTCCGTCTCTCTTTCTCTCGACTCGCCTCCTGGCTATTTAGTGAAAATAACGTATGACGAGTGGAAGATATCTGAGACAGACTCCATGTTCTTTGTAGACG
Source organism: Eufriesea mexicana (assembly GCF_001483705.2). Classification (NCBI taxonomy): domain Eukaryota; kingdom Metazoa; phylum Arthropoda; class Insecta; order Hymenoptera; family Apidae; genus Eufriesea; species Eufriesea mexicana. The sequence continues at coordinate 157,677 of NW_016909160.1, read as the reverse complement.
ATTTGAAGGAGATTTGCCAAATGTATTACGACCGCGTCTACCTTTGTGAGGGTCAGAAGTGGGATTTGGAGCGTGAAGTTCGGAAAAGGGACTATGAGGTACAGGAGATAAATAAAAGAAAGCAGCAAAAAAAAAAAAAAACGGTGAACAATGCGAGGAGAAAGAGAGCAACCGCCAGTCGCACGTTTCTTTTGTGCAACCCCTCTCTGAATTTCTCTCTTCGCGTTGTCTCTCGTTCTTCCACCCTCTTTCTGTACATATACGTCTCTACTCGAGTTCTTTCTCTCTTTCACGATGTTTCTCTTGGAGAACACGTTGAGTGGCTCTTTTCAGCAACGAGAAATCGAACGACGAAAAGAAACGGCTTTTTCTTTTTCGACGCGCGATCACAAAAATACGAACGCGATGATCTTTTTTCCGTCGGCTTTTATCTCTGCACGGCCGCCATTTCGATGGCGTCACGCGCGGCCATCTTTCTCTCCGTACTGTATAATCTTGGTCAGTCCTGCCTCGGTGATCTACCCTAACCTGTCTCTCTTCGATCCTCCACTTTCTTTTTTTCTTTCTCCAACCCCCTTTTTTTCGGATCACCCAATCCGCGCGGAGTCCCATGCATACAAATATAGAGAACGAAACAGCTCGCCGAACATTTTTCTTTTTTCGCGTGGATATGAAGTGCCGCAATTAAAAGCATTTTTTGCCCTTTACTCTTCACTCGCTCTCCCCCTCTCTCGTCTCTATCTTTTCTTACCTTTTTTTTTTTTATTTTCTACCTCGGCGAACACCTCTCTTCTTCTATCCGCTCTCTCTCTCCCTTTCTCTCTCTCTCTTTCTCTTGTCTCCAATTTTCGCGTTTATTCTTCGCAGACATAGACGTACACATTTATGATTTACAAATTTATGATTTAGAAATTTTTCCATTCACACCCTCGCTGTCTCTATCTGCGATCTCTGTTCATCTTTATCTATCCATTTGTCTATCTATTTATCTATCTTTCCACTTTCTGTCTAACTAACGCAGACATAGGCTTTTCTCAGCTTTCTACTAACCGTTCATTCTCGCCAAAGGAAAATAAAAATAAAAATGAAAGGAAGAAGCTTCTCGCGAGATTCGAATCAGGGCTGGGCAAGCTTATGGAGGAGACGCTTGTCGGGTTAAATCGATTCGCTCCGTTCTCGAGCTCACGTCTCCGACAGGCTCGTCGATTTTGCCGAACGATCGTTTCGTCGCGATCGAGATCGCGGGCCGGATCTCTCTCTCTTTCTCTCTCTTCCTCTCTTTCGACCGCATAACGCGTTCTCGGCGAGAAAAGGAATCGTGAAATGAGAAGTCCGGGATGTCCCGACGACAAAAGAGTTTACCTTTTCACCCTCGACATTGTTTCGATTTTTTTTTTTCTTTTTTTCTTTGACTTTCATTCACACTCCGATTCTTTTTTCCTTATTTTTTCTCTCTCTCTCTCTCTCTCTCTCTCTCTTCTCTTTCTCTGTACATCTGTCTATCTATTTATCTCTTTCCAACTTTTTTTCTAAGAAATGTACATATATTTATATACATATATATATATGAACACATCGAAGGGGCCAAGAGATCCCTTTCGGTCTCACGCGAGATCCAAAAACGTGTGCGTGAGACTACGCGCGTGTGTGTGCGCGTGTGCGTGCGTGGGTGCACGGTGCAAAATCGGGGAAGTGAGAAGGAACGACAGGATACAAGTAGCCGGAAAAGGGGGCAGGGGGGCAAAAATATAACAAAAGAGTAGTGGAAATTGGGAAGAAAAGAATCGTATCGAATCGTTCTCGCCGCCATGATTGGCTACCACTGCTGTACATTTCACGTCTTCTTCGTGTTTTTCTCTGCTCGCTTTACCATTGTGTTTTTCTTATTTTTTCACTCTCTGCCTCTATCTTTTTCTCTCTCTCTCTCTCTCTCTCTCTCTATCTGTTCATCTCTCCGCGCCCTTCTCTCTTTTTTATTCTCTCTCACTTTCACACGCTTTTGATCTATCTCTGTTTGCACTCCGTTTGCTACCCTCCACCCTGCGAGGAGCCTTGCGAGCTTGATTTCCCGGAATGTCATTAAAATCTGCCGCTTTTTCTATCGCTTAACCGAGCATGCGTCGCTTTCGCTATCCATTAACAACGTTATAGGATTATTTATCGACACGCGTCTACACGCGGACAAGGATGATCGATCTCGACGAGAGATTTTCACCACCGGGGCACGTCCACTGTGCCCCGAGTCGCACGAGTGCCCGCTAAAAACCGTGGTGTATCAGTTTCGAACTGATGATTTGCAATCGAACGTGAAATCCAATTCACGAGTCGGTGGCGAGCGAAATAACCGGCGCACGTTATTCCGTTCTATTCGGTCATTTTTCATAAAGTTTCCACCGTTGGCGAACACACGCGCGCGCCCGAATTCTCTTTGGCCCGGCTGATATCTAAATTAACAGCATGGATCAATTTTTCACGCTGCACCAACGCCAATACGCATCGCAGATTTTCTATTAACTTCGTTCCGGCCGATCGCGAATTCAATCGCGGACAGATCGATCGATTTTCCGTAATAAAGACACTCGTTGTGCTTTCTCGCTGGAAAAAAGGCAACGAAAAAAAAAAAAGAAAGGAAAAAAAGGGGAAAAAATAAAATTCTGCGAACTCGCACGTATTTCGTTTTCCTGCACCGCGAGAGGGAAGTATGGCACTTCATATTCCCCGCGAGGGAAGAAAAAGAGAAAACACGCATCGCGATATCGTTTTCTGCGACTCTTTTCCCGTCCGATTGCGACCATGATCGAGTCGCCATGTATACGTATGCACAAGACGCTGGGAAACATCGAAGCGTTCGAAAAATCATCACGATGTTGAATTCGAGCGAGGAGAGTAGGTACGTAGAGGAGAAGCTTCTGGAAGCTCTTCGCTGCCCCACTTTTGGATTCCACCCCTTGATCTTTTGTCAACAAAAATTTGTGTTTGACCGGAATACTCGTGTACCGTATACACGGTGTAACTGACCACCCCAAAAATGTAGATAATCGAACGCTGGTTGTATGTGACCTCCTCTTTCCACGCTTTTCTACATTCCACTGTTAACTCTCACGAAGGTGGACCGTCTCCGGAACGAGTTGGAAGTACCACGAGACCGAAGTGCCATGCTGCGAAAATTCTCCGGCCCTGGAACCCTCTCTTTTTCTCCCCCCCCCCCCCTTTGTTTTCGTCTGTACAAATCGTCCAGTGTAAATTTGCCCCCCACCAACCCACGTGCACTCGTCTGTGAATGCGAATAGAAAGCGAACATAGATACGACTTTCTTTTTTTCTTGTCCATCCTCTGTTGTCCCGTGGAAGAGACGTGAAAGCAAACACGTACACGCGTCTACGATGTCGATATGGGAACGAGCGAAAGTGATTTTGCACCGATTCGCACGCACCACCGACTGTCAGTGTCCTCTTGTCATGGTGTTCAATTGGGCCTGTAAATAGCGGATCCTTTCTGGCGGAAATCTGTTCCTCCGTTAGATACCGGCATTTTCTAATCCCTCGCAGTCGTTGGACGACACGGGTAGACCGGGAAGACAGAGTCTCGCGATGGCGAGGCTGTGATCTTACGGGACGTACGCAGGCGTCTGCGTGGAGACGCGATCGAGTCGAGTTCGAGTCCAGAGGATTAGACAGGGTCGTCGAACAGTGAGAGGAACAGAGTTCCAAGAGTCCGGAAAAGGGATTGTAGTGGACTTTTTACTTCTTTTTTTTCTCTTCACCCTCTGTGGACAAAGAGCTGATCGTGACCAGCTCTCCCCCTGATTGGCCAGAATGAAATTCACATCCCATCATCGCTGATCCTTTCTAACCCTCGGTCCCGGTCTTCCGTCCTTCTCTCTTTCACCCTGTCTCCGATTCGTCGCTCTCTTTTCATCGGCTCTCTCCCTTTGACCCGCTCGGCGTCCTCTGTTCCGCGTCCATGGGCCGTAAAGGTGAAATGGGACGAGGGAAAAGGAAGGCTCGAACGTCTCTCAGGGAGAGAGGAGAGAATCCGACAAGTGGCTTCCGGAGGAAGTTTCGCCAGAAGAAAGCTATTCAAAGACACTAGAAAATCAATTTGTTTGAAAGACCTTGGGAACGAGTAAAGCCGCCGCTTTTCAGACGGGGAAACCCTTATGGTAAGGTAATACTGGTCGAAACGATTGGCTAGGAGCAGAGTAGACGTTCGTACATGCGGATTATTAATTCGCGTCCTTGCCGTTCACGTTCAGTCGTGATCACAATGGATGAAACTTGTCACGGTACTATTCAATTTTTGACATGTCCGCTACGTCTGTCCTCTGTGTACCCGGTGACACACGTCACGATCGCGATCAGAGCTTCCAGCTGTGCAGCGATCCGTCGGTTTTCCCCTAAAACGGCAGCTATCGTGCAACGCGGTTCTTCGTGTTCGACGATGAAACGAAGAACGAGGCTTTCAACGCGTTGTAATCACTAGCGTTTCGCGTAACTGCCGATAGCCTAACTTTGCCACTTCTCTGTTCAGTTCTTGTCTCTGGAGGAACGTTGAGGAGGCTATACGTGTACAAGTTTGATCTGATCGCTGGTTTAACCTTTTTTTCTTTTTTTTTTCTCTTCTCACACGTTTCTCTTCGTCTCTCTATGTGCATCACCGACATCTCGTCTATATTTGTCCAACGCAACCGTCCACCTGCTCTCCGAGCACCCTCCCTCTCCCATCGTTCCACCCCCATCACGGTTACCTGGCGTTGCAGTTAACCAGCAGACCGATTTATCGTTAATCTCGACTCGTCGAGTGCCTCGCTAACCCTTCACCTCCGTATTCGCCGCAAATCCATGCACCACCCCCTTCTCTCCCGCCTGCTTCTGGCACGCAGGTCGCATGCTAATTTCTTGCTCGTGTTCTCGTTCTTTTCGTCCGCTTAACGTTTTCTTTTTCTCGTTTCACCTCGTCCGTTTAACCCTCGTCGCACGCTTTCTTGATTTCCGTGCAGTGCTGTGTGCGCGTTCTTTGTCTTGCCACTGGATGTGTTCACTGTGATTAAAAGAAACAACAGACGCTTCTTTTGTAATCGTAATTACCATCGGGACGATCGCGTCCCTTTCGCGAGCACGAAATCTAGCTATACCCGGTTCTGGGTCGTGGAACGATCGCCCTCTGGCGGTACGATCACTAAATTCCCTAGAAACGCCATCCACTTTGCATTTTCGATTCGATTTATGAAGCCAAGAGCGTTCTCCACGAGGGCGTCGTTCCGGCGACCGACAAGTCTTTCGCGACGAAGAATCGACGGGAAATAAGCATGATCATATCCCCGAGTCGATCAAACGAAACGTAGATCTAATATAATCTTCGATCGCTGCAGATCGCGGACTTGAACAGCCAGGTGAACGACCTTCGAGGTAAATTGTAAGTAATCCCTTCTCTGTCTCGCTTCACCGACCATCGTTGTCGCGTTACGGATTGTTATCGTTCCTTAAACACCTTACCACGGGATAATAACGTTTGCTCGATGTCGTCAGCATGAAACCCACGCTGAAGAAGGTGTCCAAGTACGAGAACAAGTTCGCCAAGCTCCAGAAGAAGGCGGCCGAGTTCAACTTCCGCAACCAGCTTAAGCAGGTTAAGAAGAAGGAGTTCACCCTCGAGGAAGAGGACAAAGAGGTAAGAACGATCGTTTTCGACAACGTGACCGATGCACTAGGTTTTTAGGCAGACCTTTTTTCCCCGCCCGTCGATGGGCGGCCATTTTGTATTCGTCTATTCGACGAGGATCGTGGAAATGCAAGACTCTCGATAGAAACGCGTCGTTTTCTTTCCATCTTATCCAAAATGGACACGGATACGGATATCAAATTCGTCTTACCTTTCTACGAAGCCTCCACGATACGCACGAGTCACGATTTTTCCACATTTTTCCACTCGAATCTTTTTCACGTTTTTCCCCATACGACGGGTGGGTTCTGTATACACGTTTTTTTCCAGCCATTGAGAAAGACAGTTTTTGTGGCTCTGGTTTTCTTTCCGTGTACAATACCCGATCAGCAGGTTTTTTCCTTTGTATCAGTAGCATTTTGATCACTCGTTTAAACGTCCTTTCGTGGAGATCGGCCGATCGATCCTCGCGGAACGAGTCTCGTGGATTTTCTCAAATTTTCGCAAATTTTTCGAATCCCGACTCGGCATGCAGATTGATCTCCTCAGAAGGACGTGAGAGATTTTTTGAGTCGTTTTTTTTCGTACATGTAAAACCCCCAGTAGTAGCGATAGTTGACTAGGCAATTGTGTTGTTCTCCACAGCCCAAGAAGTCCGAGAAGGCAGAGTGGCAGACGAAGAAGTAGATTTAACAAAAGAACACACATAAAATACACGTAAAAAATGATAAAAGAGAAAAAAAATCCAAGTCAGACGAAAACACGCGCGTACACAGGCAATCGAGTAATAATCACGGCAGTATCGAGACAAAGAGCTTTAACGCGTGAACCGGACGCGAGCACGAAGGTGAAAAATCGCGAGCAAAAACAGCCGGAGGATTCGTTTTCGTTCGTTACGTTCCCCGTATTATACCGTTTCACCTTGATCAGCGTGGCCTGTTTACCACTTTCCCTCGAGCCGTTTGTAAACACGCGTCCAGCTTCCCGTTCTCCGTTTTCCGAAATGCGTCAGGCGCCAAGCCCGAAATTTCTTGTCCCTCGGAAAGGGAACGGGATAATGGAGTAAAAGAGAATAAAAGGAAAAAGAAATGAAAGAATGCTGTGTCAATAAACGATCGAAGAAAGTGCACGAAAGGCGAATGATTTTCCTCGAAGATCACTTCTTGCGTTTTTCTCCACCCCCTTTCTCGACGGTAGCTCGTTATTTCCTCGATATTTTCTTTCGTTTCATTCACGGCCACGTCTCGTACATTTTTTTCCATTCACCACTTTTTTCACAGGGAACCGTACTCGACGAGACTCGATCCTCGAATACGAAAACGGCGCGCTCTCCGATCGGGCGCACGGGGCCCGGATATAAAGCGAGCCGGATCCCGGCGATTTTATGGAATATCCGATAAGAATGGGTCGAGTGTTATCGAGAATCGTTCCGTTCTGCGCCACTAATTTTTTCTCTAAGCTCCACTGATCTTTTTTTCGCCCCCCCCCCGTTCGTCTCGTACGTGCCGAGGACAATACGACGGAGGATAATCGCGAGATCGTACACCTAATTCGCTTTTTAACGCGTTTACTTTTATTTCCTCTCTTCTCTGTTACTTTTAACGCCATTTCACAAAAAAGACCTCGGTTACGTCGATTGCGTAGCAACGAGCCAAATACGCGGTGTAAGAAAAGAAAAAGAAAAAAGAAAAGAATTAAAAAAAGAGATAACGATAACGCGTAAAAAGAAGCTATGTATATAAAAAAAAAAAAAAAAAAAAGAAAAAAGGTGAGAATGGCTTATAAAGTATATTTAAGACTCACAGAATTTCTTCTTCGTTTCGTACGTAATCGCAGAAGCGCTTTACTCACAAGTGCCTTTTCATTCTTCTCTGTCTATCTATCTACTACACTTCTCTCTCTCTTCCTTTCTCTCTATCTCTATCTCTCTCTCTTTCTCTTTCTATCACTTTCTCTAATTATTCATTCACCGACTCTGTCTGCAATTCATTTTCGTTTATCTTCTGTTTGAACTCGTTAATCGCGCAGACTCCTTCATGCAAAGTACCCTCGTTTAGGAAACGATTGCCGCGCGCTAAGCAGAACGTACAGAGGATGAGATTGAAACGAACAACCCGCTGTTACAAAAAGAAAAAAGAAAAAAAAAGAAAAAGCATCACACTTTTCAATTAGAATCATTCCGAGACGCAAAATAAGCTCTTCTGCAGCTTGCCTTTACCGCCAATCGTTCGGCTGCCATGCTTCCAGGCTGTACATGTGTAGGATTGTTGTCCCGTCTGAATTTTCACTCTGTCCCGAGCCGTGCATCGATCGTTGATCCTCGAGACCGCGATGCGTTACTCGTTTCGAGTATGTTCGTACTTATATACCTAGACGATCGTTTGCTTTGTTCGCTGCACGGTTCGACCATACGCCATCGTCGTCGGCCATGATTCATCCCGCGATCGATGGTCTTCGAGGACTTCGATCGATCGCGTGAATCACGGCCGACCCGTTAATCGTTAAGTTATTAATTAGTATGTACGCTCTAATAATTGTCCATGTCTTATCTGTTGACTAATGATGTTGCTCTTGCATTATGTTCGCAGAACGCGTCAAAAGATAAGGTAAAGCTTTAAACGATCAACTCGTAGATCGGCATGCTTCTAGTAGGAGATTACGTAGTATTAGACAAACACATAGATTACATAGATTACAGGGCTGGTGTGAACGAAAGAAGCAGAACGAATCGTAGGATTAGATAGAGAAGAAGCTTGCTTCCCCTTTAACGACACGACCATGACACGATTTTTCCCCCGAAATTATTTTGCCACATTCAGACTCTTCTCTCGCCACATTTCGCGCTAACAATCTGCACGGCTTTTTGGACCACGTCGAAGAGAGAAGATCGACGTGCCGGTCGTCGTAATTTTTATTCGGGACTGTTAACCCTTTGCACTGTTTTCGCGAGCACCACTCGCGATGAAAATTTTAGGCCGAACTTGAATATCACGAGGCAGGCCCGTTGTTCAATTTCGTGCCAAACGTGGGTATCACGAGTCTTACTCGTGATCGACATTTCGGGCCAAATATGGATATCACGAGTCTCGCTCGTTATCGAAATTTCGGGCCAAACATGAATATCACGAGTCTCGCTCGTTATCGAAATTTCGGGCCAGGTATGAATATCTCAAATGTGTTCGCGGATATTTTGCACTCAATCGTAAGATATCGTGTTTCAAATTCCGACATTCGGCTTCTTTGCCGACTATTCGAACGAACCGGTTTGGCACGGCTGGGAAGTTTAAATTTTTGGGCGAATTTTGGGACCGCGCGAATTATGCGATGCACGCATGTACGACGGAAGTACACGAGCGATTGTTAATAATTCGCGGGTATGAATATTTCGCGCACCCCTTAACGCTGGGAAGTTTAAATTTTTGGGCGAATTTTGGGACCGCGCGAATTATGCGATGCACGTATGTACGACGGAAGTACACGAGCGATTGTTAATAATTCGCGGGTATGAATATTTCGCGCGCCCCCCTCCAGAGGAAATTACGACCGCGAATACCAGCCACGCGTTACCCTGCTTTGCGAAAGTTTCCCACAGAGCTAACCCCCGAACTGGCGTGTGCAAATTTCACCGAGCCACGCTCGTGAACTGCGACTTTCTCACGTGTGTTTTCTGAAAGTTGCAGAAGAAACCCGACTGGTCGAAGAAAGGCGAGGAAAAGAAGGTAAAGGAAGAAGAGGTCGAGGCATGAGGCAATTCGCGCACGCTCTCGACGTTCTCGAGAAGGGATCGTCCATCCAATGCGTCCGATAACATCTCGAAGCAACAAACTTCCTCGTTACCGTCACTTTTGTTCTGTCATTTTTTTCTTTTTCTTTTTCTCTCATCGTCTCGATTAACGTGTAACGTCTACAACTCCCGAGAATGCACGCAAAAGTATCACGTTGTCCGTATGTTTCGTCTGCGATGATTCCTCGACGTACACCATCGAGAATTCACCGAACATCATTCGTGTCCGAGTTCTAATCCAGAGTTCAGAATTTTGTGACTGACCAGCCATTTTCTCTCCGTTCTCTATTTTTTGTTCTTTTTTTTTCATTTTTTTCTCTCTCTTCGAGTGAACAACATATGTATATATATATTTTTTTAAAAGAATCGTAAACCCTGTACCGTTCACGTTTCCGTCTGTCAATATTTTTTTTACACGTCAATCCTGCTCTACACATGTCGATGTAATTCTCTGTGAACCGGATGAAGGGAGAAATGAAACGTAATCGAATAGCAAGAAAGGGAATCTTTATTTAAGGTTTATTGTAAATCGAAATATTTAACGACAATGAAATACATTGCACCTGTGTGTTCATTTCCATATTTATCCCCTGTATTATCCCCGTAATCGTTTCATGTTCTATGTTTCGTATCCGAAGACGTCAATTTTCAACCAAATACAACATTCACGATGCCTCGTGTCACAATTTGAAAAATATTTTTCGTTTTATTTTATTTTATTATCGCTAATGAGGATGGATATTTTGAAATGGCGATATTTCGAAAATGGAAATAAGTGACACGTGACGTTCTCTTTTAGAGAAACTATCGTTGACTGTTGAAACTGTCGTCTTCGATGAAATGAGAAGTTAAAACAATCGTAACTGTACCCATTCGTGCTGTCACGTTGTATATTCGTTGTAATCATATTCGTATCGAAGCGAACGTTGAAGACAAGCGTTTAAACATCGCCGTTAATTTCTCGAACGGTTCAATTACCACGCGATTATTAGATTTTGCGCAAGAAACAGAATTTTTGCGCGGCTCGAAGCTAGGCTACATGAAAAGACGGTAAACCTGTCAAAGAGCCAATGAGGCGTGTCGAATGGTAGAGCGCACAGTGAAGCGTGTACATTCTATCGAGCAATTTTACGCCACGTCTTATAAATATCGACGGGTGCTTTAAGGAATTAAATCTTCGCGTTCAGCTTCGAGTCACGCGAAATTTTCCACCGTTTCTCTCTTTTCTGCCGAAATTTTCAAACGGAAATTCGTTCCGCGTCGAGTACAATCGAACGAATTGAATTGGCAGTGGAACAAGGTAGGTCCGACGCTAATCAGATCATTACGATCCGCTTAATTACGATTCGCTATGGCTAGTTTCTCCGCGCAGCTTTTCTGCATACGTTCGCTACAATTCGCGCGCTGTTTACGCTCGGATACGAATCGGATGAGGATTATCTCGCCGGGAATGGAAATTCGGCTGGTTCAGAAAAACTCGAAATGTTCGCGATACCTCGGCCGTTACCGTAATTCTGCCCGCGAAATTTTCGTTGCAATTTTTCCATCGTTTTTCCCCGCGTTTTTCGCCGAAATTACATATTCGCGCGCGCGGAACTCATTCGCTGGACGTGCATTGAATTTACCTGGCAATGTTTATCATCGCAACGCCATTGTTTAATTATCTTGACAATATTCGCTATCGCAAACGGTCATTGATTTACGCTATCGAATGGCCACGCGTCGCGTCGCACCGCGTCGCGGGCTGTTGAGCGTTACATAGAGCATTATTATCGTTGGCCGGGACAAATGATGTATCTATAAACGCCGCTTTAATGCGACTACATTTGCGAAATGTGCACGGTGGTCGTAAATCACGCAATTTAATGCGTGTGTCGTCGACGTGCCACGCGGCTGGAAACGTAATTTTATCCCAACCGCGCGACCCGGCTCGTGCTGAATTAAATTCGAGCACCTACTCGTGCAAGATAAACGCTGACGCGCTTTTTCCACCGTTCCGCGATATTTAAATTCCCGTGCCATGTCAAACACACGAGTGTACGGGGAAACGAGCGAGAGAATAGCGGATGTATCCGGACGTAAGCAATCGCGAGCTTGTTTGCGATAGACCGCGCGGAGTGATCGTTTTGTGTGTTCTCGTCGCGAAGTTTGATGGGAAGATAGTTTCACGGTGTGGTTCGATGGTGTAGGAAGAGCCAGCTCCTGAACCGACACCGGAACCCGCACCTCCGACACCGTCGCCACAGCCGGAGCCAACGCCATCACCGACACCTGCGCCACCGCCAGAAGCAGCGCCGACGCCATCGCCAGAACCAGCACCAGCACCTCCAGCAGAGGCTGCACCCCCAGCGGCACCAGCCGAGGGTGCTCCACCTGCCGAAGGCGCGCCAGCACCCCCTGCAGGTCAGTGCATCCATTCCGAATATCGCATCGGGTTTTTAATTATATATTAGGCTGGCCAATCAGTCGTATCGAGTTTCTAAAATGGTACCCTTTTTGCCCGATGAGACAGAGCAACGATTGTAATTTATTAAATACTACGCAGAAAGTCTCGAGTCTTTTCCGATAAAATGCGAGAGTTGAGTCTAGAGTTCGTTTCAGAGTCTAATTAGAGATTTGCACAAGGGTCAACAAAAATAATTGCATTGTTACAGAGTTGATACGCGACTGTATAAAGAGATAATTGCATCGTTCAGAAGATCGACAAACTTTTAGCCAGCCCAATAATTCGATTTAAAATAACTCGCTACTTAACCGTGACGTCTTTCAGCGCATACCACATTGATAACTTCTATAAATATCACGAACTCGCGTAATCTTTTATAATCTTCGTCTGTTTACATCTTTCATGATAACAATGCTCGCAAGCCGCGGCAGCGACCAGAAGAGGAGCTCCGGAGGACAAGGCGCGCTTTGTCACAGTCTGTCCGTTTCATCTTAGATTAGAGTAGAATAGTAACGCGAGGTGCATGTACTTGTTCAGAGGGTGCACCGGCGGCTGCACCTGCAGAAGGCGCGGCACCACCGGCCGATGGGATGTGCAGTTGTCCAGGTATGCACTGGTTTGGGACATGCCGCGGAATCGAAAACCCGCGACGCGGAATGCGATTGAAATTTGCGTTCGACGGAGGGAGATTGAGGTTATGTAACGGCGAACACCGCGAAGAACGTGATGCGTATAATTCGCGTTGAATCATTAAGCAAGAGATTAGTATCCTAGTGTTGCAGCCCTAAAACCGCCATCGGCAGAAGGTGATCTTGCCACGGACAAGTCTTTCTGCACTCCAATTTTACTGGAAACCTCGTTACGTCACCTTGTCCTGCTACCATCTAACCACAGTAATGCCCATTATGACGACCCAAGCTTTGCTTTTACGTCCATTGATATTTCAACCGAACTCGCGAATTCTTGGAAACTGGAATCTTCGACTGAGCTTCGAATTTTCAACGAGCTTCTTTATAACGGGTTTTGAGACTTTTCTTTAGAATTGATCATACGTTGATCGATAGATTGTGATAATTCCGGTGAAACTGCAGTTTAGTGACTTTCATTTCAGTCTTATAATTCTTCGATTAGAAAATTTGTTTGTAGAAATTAAATTAGGGGATGTCAAAGTACGGGTGTTGCGGCCCTAGGACCGCAATGTTCCAGGTCAAGTGGAGGCCTGGTTTATGTCCTTATTGTCAGCATCCCTTGGCTTGTATATACTCATCGTCACCTAAACCACCGCTTGGGTAAACCGTAACAAGGATCCAAATAATTTAACTTCCACCACCACAGAATGACACACCCACCTCTTTTACATCTTATACAGACCAATCAGCAGACAGACGAACCTTATAAAACCACCGATAAGGCATTCACAAAAGGATTCTTCCTAAAAACTCCGAGACGACTATACTATCATCATCGAGATCCACCAACAACTCAGCGCAGGAGACTGTCTACTATAGAACTCTTTGCAGTTCAACTATAATCAAGTTAGAGTAGGCCGCATCCCAGTAACATTCCGCAGTAGCGTAAACGGGCCTTACGACCCCGCGAAACACTTTGCACTTTATATTGGGCCCAGAAATGTTATTGTACGATTTCTGCTCACAAAGTTATCGCTGTTCAAACATTTACATACTATAGATTCAATTTTGCTTTTCATTGTAGATAGGGGACCTAGACAAAGTAACGCCCTTTTACTAATTTTTGGAAAAAAACATAAAATCTGGAAATGGTGTGGAATGCCTGGATCCATCCACGAATTAAATTTAATTTTCGAAATATCTGCTGCACGTTCGATTACGATTACCTTGAACTCTACCTGCTCGTGCTACTAATTACATAAACATCTGATGCAGAGAAAAGTAATTAACCGGTCGATTGGTTTCGAAAATAACCGGCGTGACATCTCTGCTTTAAACTGCGGTATGAATCTCGACACTGGTTCAATGAATTTGAGCGAATTCGCAATCGTAAAGTGGGCATTGCTGTATTCATTCGTCACCGGGATTCTTTTAACTTTCATCCGTCGTGATAACTCGTAATTAACGACTTTAACCTCGAGTGTCGGTGACAAGAAGTCGGTAGGATACTAACGCGATTTTATGGGCGAAGGTGCACCTGCACCAGCGGAGGGAGCCCCAGCAGCAGCACCGCCACCAGCCGAAGGTGCAGCACCAGCTCCTGCAGAGGGCGCGCCAGCTGCAGCTGCGCCAGCCGAGGGTGCCCCAGCTGCACCCCCAGCAGAGGCTGCGCCGGCACCAGCACCCGAAGGTAATCTACTTCTTCCGCCCCTGTTGCTTCATACGATTACGTATTGTTCATTGCAGGATTAATCATCCGTTCTCGCCATTTATCATAGAGAAACTGGGCTACTTCCGCTTTCCATTTTTTAATCAATCTTTGCCCCCCTCTGTCGCGTAGCTGCGATTCTTGTCGCTTCGAGAGACACGGAAAGGCAGCTCATTATTCGTTTCTCCGTATTTTTATTATCTGTATTTTCTGCTTTTAACGCCCTTTCTTTCAACTTCTAATTTCTAGCTAAGGTAGTACACTTACTTTTGAAAGTTACAATGAACGTGAAGGCCAATCGTCCGATAAGTGGTTCGAAGTTCATCACGTACGGTATGTTGAGCAGCGAAGGTTCGCTTTGATAGTAGAGGACTAAAAATCATAGTGATCAATCACGAGTAATGTTCACAGCTATAGTCGACTAATCGTATCGTGGAACGTGTACCGGTGTACATCGTCGCTAGCGATCACGCTCGTCCATGAGCACTATAACTCGTTTCTACGGCTTAATTATACTACCATAATTCTAGACGAACTGATAAAACAGTAGTAACATCGATTCATCGCCATCGGTAGATTATAGTGAAATAATAACGGGTAATGGGACGCTATAAATCGTGGAAGCTTCGACAGAAGCGAGAGAGACCGAAGGAGAACGTGCAGTCTCCTCTTCGAGAAAGTAACGATCAGCTAAAAGGACTAAAAAACAAATCGATTAATCCAAAAAGCTCGATTGCTGCAGCAATGGCGGGTGGTGGCTAACAGGAAAACGTAATTTCCCGATTTTAAAAGGAATAATATTTTCTCTGTTCTATTTGCAGCGCCGGCATCGTAACTTCGTCGAAGTTGGAACGGACGAAGGGTCACCTCGCTATATTTCCACTCGTTACATCGTCAGAATTTGCATAAAACGTACATGGATAAGCATAGAGTACGGATACACAGATGCGTCGAGTCATATCATTCTCGGCGCGATGGTTCATGCGTTGCTTGTCAGCGTCGTCATCATCGTCATCATCATCGTCATCGTAGCCATTGTTTTCGTCATGCACACGCGTCAGCTTCAACGTCATGGCATGCGTCATGCGTATCATCCCGAGGAACGAAAGCGAGTCGGAACGGAAAAACAGGGACGCTTGTCGTTCACGTGTTTTCCGTCGTCCCATCGCGGATTTTACGACACCCTGTCACACGAAGTAATCAAGAAATCATCACTGGGCAATTTTTCGCTCGTTTCACCCGATCCTAGGACAAAAGTATAAGCCGCGTTGCTATTCTGAGGAAGGTCCTTTGTTGTTTGTGATTAGAAGCGTTACGTCACGCTCGTGATCCTACGGATTTTTCTGTCGACCGAAATCGAACGAGACTAACACGAAGTAAACAAGCAGCACATACGCAACATTTTTATGTAAATAATTTAACGACGCGTTCTATCAATGAAGATCAATGCAGACGTCATCGACACGCTTCCATACACGAAACCATTGGATTTCGTAATAAAAAGTTTCTTCTGCGATCGTCCAGTTTTATCATACCCCGAGACACATCCCGATTATTTCCAGCAATTTCCTACTTCCGGTCACGACTGCTTTAATCGATGCTCAAAGGCTCGCGAGGCCTTTGATTTTCTCGCTGGCAAACCTTATTTGGGAACGCTGCTGGCTGCTTTATTACCATGCCACGGGGTTGATAGGCATCATTTGTTTATGTTGCACACTGTCACGCTATGTGTTCTGCTAATCCCTTTGTCGCTACGTTTCGCTACGTGTACACAGTTAACACGGAAACAATAGACGTTCCAACGTAATGGAATTTACGTGGGTTAGTCTTACCGTTGCACGGTCTTCATCGGTTACCATACCGTTGTCAGTGTAATCGATCTTCGGGCTATCATGGTAAATTACCGTTGTTAAGCGTATCGTAATTTAATGGTATTCCAGCAATTGAAACGTTCAGCCGAGTCAACAGGCAAATCATAATTATTTTCAATTTATATTTGCGAGAGACTCGATTAGTCACGGGTAAGACCACGATAATTCTAAACGAACGATAAACAACTAGGCCGTCATCACTAGGAATATATTCCTAGTCACCCCATGCCAGTGGTTCTTCGTCAATTCACGGGACCCTTTTGATTTTGCCCAAAATTTTGCGAAACGCTGACATCCTTCCATAAATTCTCCAACTATACTAAATTCGAATTTAAAAAAGTAAAAGACAGCATCTAAACACGTAAAAAATAATTCCAGTTAAAGAAAATGATTTAAAATTATTTTCGGGTCACACCAGACAATCACATAATATATCAAAATAATTAGTAATGAAAATTTACTTAAATTATTAAATATCTAAAATAAAATATTAAAATTATATGGGGTCACTGAAAAGAAAATGGGAAAAGAATTAGGCGCGCAAATGGTTAATGCGATAGAGTGCAGCACGAGTGTTTAGAGGTTAAGAACTATCTATAGGTTAAGAACTACTGTCTCTGGAAAAAGAGTCGGTGATTTTTCATTGGAAGAAACGGACGGCCGACTTTTCACGGGCGCATATTTCGTGCGTGAATGCGGCAGCTTGAAAATGACCACGTAATATCCGCGTATTCATCTCTGAGAGGTAAGACTGACAAATGCAGAATGTAGAGTCGTTAAGCCGCGCGTAATTCGAAACTCGAGGCCGTGTGCGTAGCGGTAAGCCAGCCGGCACGGCCAGTCAGTCGCGCTCCAGCCGTCGTGGTGGAAGGTGCTTGTTGTGTTCTCGTATATAGTAACGTCCGTGCGCCCGCCCTTTCGTTCCTCGTCGCGTCAAAACAAATGGATTGTTGCTTGCCGTGCCGCGTGATACGCCGTGCGAACGGGCCCGTGCTTCCTCGCGCGTCCTCACGTTAAATCAAGTGTTCCTTTGCCGTGCATCGAGCACATTGTGCGCGAACAAGTTGCCGTGTTACGCAACCGTCCACTCGCGGCACGCGGGAAACTGTACGAACTTGCGGTGCGTCTTCTATATACCGTAGTTCCTTTTTTGCTGCCACTCACTCATCCAGAGGACGCCCTCGGTAAGTGTGTGTTTATTATTCGATTGGGAACAGGTTGCCGCGTGACGCCATCTCGGCATATTTATGGCGGAAGGATACGAGAATTTAGAGGGAAAATAGTGCAAAAAGATGGCGGCCGTTGTTTTGACACGTGCATACGTGGATTCGAGCGTCGCGATTATTCGATTCTTTGTGCTATTCTTACGACGTAATTCGGCACAGGAGCTCGGTTATGTGTATCGTTAGTGCGTTATAACCTCGAATAGTTATATGAAGATTGTTTTCGTTCTCGACGTTTCGCGACCTTCTCGTGTCTGTTGATGCTTCGAAGCTGCTCGTGGTCGTGGTCGCGGTCGCGTGTAAATCAAACACGGAAACTGTGTAGCGAACTAGGCCAACGGCGTAGAACCATTCTTACGAACTGTTTGCTTGGAAAAAGTATCACCTTGACACCGTGCGTTCTGGGGAGACATTATTACGAATATCGCGAGCACGGAGATTGTCGGCGTTATCGTTTTCGTTGTTACACGACTCGCGTAGTTTCGATAAACCTTATGTCGAACATGGGCGTATCGTTGGTACGAGCGACGAAACGTGGATAGAGCGGGCATGATTGATCAGAGCGGACGATACGAGTTCGTTAAATCGGCGGAACGTGCGACGGACTTGTTTTGACAGTCATAGAAAGAATTCCGTCTGTTCGTTCCGGTCATACCGGTTCCCATCGCGTAAAGCCTATGAAGGAGGCGTAGGATAGGACAAGGGGAGCGAGAGAGACAGATAGACAAGTGAAAAAGAGAGCAATAGAGGATGCGAGAGAACGGGTCAACCGACGACAAGAAATCCAACGTACGACACCATACGCTTTTCTCGTCGCGTCCCCTGAGATGATCGCGTTATATTGGCCACCGTGCCGCTTCGTTTCGAGGTTAATTCCTATCGAGTTTTTTTATCGACCGAGCGGAGGCGTTCGATCGTGTCCCGTAACTCGCTTAATCGCGCTGTAACGAAGTGGTAAACTGAGCTGGAATTTCGTAGTTTCACGCGGTTCTTTCGTCGAGGGGAGCACGGAAAGGGAAAAAGAAACAAACGGAACTATAAATCTCGGACAGTTCGAAGGTGTAAAACTCGACGTGGAACCTGTTGGAAGGCGAGGAAGGGACAGTACAACGAAGAGGTGAGTGCGACGAAAATTTCGAAAACTGTCGAAAAACGGTTTCGTTACGGTAAATTAACTTAGGAGCCGCTTCCTCGAAGTTTCTTTCGGCGCACGGTTCACGGCTCCCCTCCTCTCTCGCGTTCGTCGAATAAAAAACTTCGCGTTTGTTGCCTCGGCGGGGATTCTTAGCTGCAGCATCCATCGAGTGGAGCGTCTGAGGTAGTTTGAATTCCAGACGGATAGTTGCGGTTCCGCGACGTGTTGGCTAAGTGAATCGCGCGTGGAACGGTTCAGTCAAGGTTGAAGTAGTTTTCTCGTTACTGAAAGTACCAGCCGATGTCCGCCGTCGAAAGATTTAACGCGAACGTCTCTTTTCCCTTCTTTCGTATTCAAGCCAACCTAGACTGCGGAGAATCGACCGCATGAATATTTCCGCTTTGACATGTCCCGTCCCGGTTCACCGCCTCGCAATTTTCTTCGCGAATTTCCTCGCGATTTTCCTCGCGAATTTTCTCACGATTTTCCTAGTCAACTTGGAAGCAGTCCGAGAGCACGTTTCCTCGATATTTTAACGACCGTATAATAATAATTGTAACGTACCTCCTGCTTGATGAAATCCTCGAGCAGCTCCGTGAGTCGCGACTAACATGGCCGATGAACAAGAACCTCTGGTAATAAGCATAACAATTCTGGTAATATTCAATGAGAAAGTGGAAAGAATTTCTGCAGGAACGAACTGAGCCGAACGTCTCCTTATCTTTTCTTGCTGATTTTACATAAGCAACGTAAACGTACGCTATCGATCATATGAAACTATACTAATATCTCGACTGATACACACATTTAAGAATGTGTAAACACGGCTATCTTCGTTGTAATATCTTCGTTTCGCGCGTCCCGTCCGATTCCGCGTGGACTCGTTGGCAAAATCCTGAATTATCCCTCGGTTTTTTCCTCGAGCTGTTACAGACAGGAAATTAGGAAGCTCTCCGAGGTCACGTATTCACCGTACCGCTTTCAATTTAGGATTAAGAGCGCTCGCCGTTATCGGCGGCCGGGGATGAGACTGGCCCGCCGTTTTGAGGTTATGTACGCCGATAGTTCTCCAATTACCCGAGGCGCGCTGGCGTCTCGCACTGAATATGTATACGGGGACAGAATCGATCTATGTACGCAACATCGAAGACGATCCTTTTGCTCCTCGATTCGATATTAATTGGAATTGAACTCGATATCGGAGCGATCGATATCTTTTTAATTTGCGGGCTATCGTCAAAGCTTTTACGCGATAGAGATTTTCCACGTAGAAGGACATTCGACATTTTCGTAGACGGGCGAGGAATATTCGGATAGCGAAATTTTCGCCATTCGAGTGCGGGAATGAAGTTAAGATGGCGGAGCATTTCGAGGCGACGCGAACCGACAGATCGAGCGTTACGTATGCATGTATGGTAACGATTTCTGCGAGCGTGCACAGAACGTTCCCATTCTGGGTGTCGAGTGTTTCGTTATCACCGTTATCGCTTAGTATGTGCGTACGCGTAGTATACCTGTACGCCATTGGCGTTACCATTTTGCATCCAGAAGTGGCTTACTTCGTGCAATCTGTCGGAACATTCGCGATAATCGGCAAGTCCACGATTAATCGGTGGCAGATGGGGCCATTTTTACCGGGGTAGCTGTATCAGGGCAGGGATATTAAATAATTCATATATTTTGTAAAAATGTGAAAGGGTTTTAATGCCGTCTCTCTTCAAATATTTATCCAGCGTATGACGCGTCAACCATAACGTAACAGGGTTAATAACGTAATTAATTTGGGAACGAGAGTCAACAAATACGCGTGTTTTTTTTTTTAAATATGATATACGAGCGTTAAAGAGAAATATTCCAAATATAATACGGTATATGCAGTATTTAAAATATATTTATTACACACGCGTTTCATTGATAAATCACGCAAACAGATTGCCTAGGTAATGTATTTATATTAGTCGAAAGTAGCATCAAAATAAGAAGCTGATTCATTTTCTGCTGCGCATGACAGCCTTAAGATAACTTTCCATTTAACTCACTAGCGCCACCACGGTCCGTATCTATTGTAATTTTATCGATATAACCTTAGAATTTCCTCTTTCCTACGTACATAATTCAACTTATGTACATATTTCAGTTGCTGAATGTAGCAAATTCGTATACTTTCGTATCCCAGTGTACAAGACCCTATAAAGTAGTTCGCAATCTGTGACCCATATAAATCTCACACGATTTTTCATGTATTACTGTTAATATACTCCAAAATATTTTTCTTCTTAAAATAAGATAACACGAAACCTCATTGTCGAACTCCCATCCAAAAAATGGTCCCGTTCGAAAGGGATAAAAATCGAAGCACACATTGACAGGAATATCCTCAATCGACAGACCTGTCTGCCTACAAACGTGGCATTGTTCCGGTCCCAAAAAGTGACAAAGCGAAAGGGGGCCCCGTATCCCAGGTTCATCTTCGAAATTCAGGGGTCAACGAACAGTTCCCAACCGTTTGACCCAACAGAGACACCAAGCGTCGGAAATGTCAAGCAACATCGACCAGATATGGAACGCATCCGTACCTGTTGCAAACGGGCACGAGCACGAGAACGACCTAGTCCAGGCAGAGAGCACGAAGACCAACGCTTCCGACAGAATTGTCGGCGTAATCGTTTTAATCAAGGGTAGTCCTCGCCCAAATGGCCCTTCCATTTCGGTGAGCCCGCGATCTCTTCGCGGGAAACGCGTCTACCTAGAGGTCGCTGGTGTCTCTCGGAATACGCGATATCGTGCGGAAAAAGGCGGAGCGTGCTGCGAGAGGCTTCCTAATGAAAGCATTAAAATTGAACGCATCTAGCCTCGTTCCTGAGCAAAACGCGTCCCAATTTTCGCGTAGTCCCGTTTACACAGGCCGGAGTCCCTTGACTCGGGGAATTTCCCGTCCGATTTCACGATTTTCCGAGTTATTAAACCGCTTTCCCGTGCCGGGATCGACGCGCGTAACTGCGGGCGTGTACGCGTCGCTGCGAACGCGCGACGCCGTAGGAAGTCGGCGAGCAACGATGCATATTTAACGGCCTGTTCGCGAGAAACGTCGAGCAGTGATGTAATCTTCGATTGGTCGCGGTTCA
>NW_016909160.1:85998-135463 GCF_001483705.2 Eufriesea mexicana | reverse complement strand
CGGTTCAGCGTAGAAAAAGCAACGCGAGAAT
The DNA here is from genome assembly GCF_001483705.2 of Eufriesea mexicana. NCBI lineage: Eukaryota > Metazoa > Arthropoda > Insecta > Hymenoptera > Apidae > Eufriesea > Eufriesea mexicana. The sequence goes on along the minus strand of NW_016909160.1, from coordinate 135,432 downwards.
ATTTATAAGCGGCCGCTGGACTTTGCCGTGTTCTCTTACGCCGTACGTGATCGCGGTCTGGTTGTTATCGGAGAACGTAAGCGAAATCGAATACTTTTATTAGCGACTCCTGCTCGTTGGCCGATTTTCGTTCATAGAGAATCGGTAGGGAAGATTCCTACCTTTTCCCCTATTTATTTTCTATCGCGAGTTAGTGCTTTAGATTGATTTTTGAGCGGAACAGTATCGGATTTTTCACGTGGATGGTGGTTTTCGACTTTTCGCAACGGAGTGACGTATTTGATAAAAATTGCTCTTTTGTGGGCTTTCGTATGAATAATAGCGTGGTAGCTAGGGTATTCGGTTAGGTGGAGTTTTGGTTTCTTGAATAAATAAAAACAGGAAAAGAAACAAAATCTACGTTGTTATTTATATATGTTCAACGCGTTATTGGTACAGGAAGATTGGCTAATGGGTAGAGGATGGTCTTTTGTATTTCAGCATAAGCAGTGATTTACTAATTATAGGTCGAGGTACAGTCTACGTGTTGTCCAATAACTACTATTGTAGGTATTAAATATTAAAAATAACGTTAGTCTTTGACCAACCTAATATTTGTTGCAAAACAATGGTTCCATCGGTGTTGCATTGTAGGTAAATCGGGAATCCAGCGAAACATGTTTTCTGTTTCAAACAATACCAAGAATATTAAAATAATAAAATTGTTGTAAATCCCGAAAAACGAGAGAAAATAACCACCATTTATCGACAATATTGAATCACTACCTGAAAGATTAGAATTCGATGAACCCTTTTTGCTCTCAAGAAAATAACTGTCTCGCATTAAGCACACCGAAATTGCTCTGTGAAGCCAATAGAGCGGAATGATTAGCAATTGCGAGGGGAAATGGTAACCACTTGGGTCGACAGCGTGTAGTCATTAGTGCACGAAGTCTTTGGAGACGCGTGAAGTCACGCGGAAGATAATGAAAAATTATCACGAGTAACAAACGTGACGGTGAATCCGCGCGTGTACTCGACCCGGCGGGAGTAGGTTAACGCGCGGTGAGTCGAGAGCGGCGGATGATCGATAGATCGCGAGAGCATCTGGTCGACTAGCATATCCGTTTCACTTGGAGCTCGTCGCGGTTTGGCTGATTAAACGGTTTGTTGCCAAGGTCCCGGGACGGAACGTTAACCCCTTCGCCTACAATATCGTGCTAGACTCGTGGTGAGGCAATCGGGTCGAACACGAGTATCACGGCTGAGAGACGTGGTTCGCGGATAGGGCGCAACTCGAGCAAAACGGGTCAGACTCGTTTCTGTCTCGGTTACGTGTTATTCTTCGCCGAGTTCACACGAAATGGCGCGACGTGCGACTGATCTTGCCGTTGATTATGGTTGTTCATAGCGGAGGACTCGTTGATGGAATCAAGTTTGCGAGCTGTTAAAGTTGAACCTGGTTGAGGTAAAATAGGACACGTGTTCCTTTTTAATTGACAAGAACGACAGTAATCTCTTCAAGGATATTGGAATACACGTGTACGTTTAGTTCATTTTTTTAATTATGGTTATTACGAGTGAAAGGAAATTAGAATCAATTGGAAAATTATTCACCATAGAATCCGTTAATAATAAGAAGAAAACGCTAATAGCGAGTTATTCTACTTTATAATCACTGCTTTGAAACCATTGTAACGTTACCTTAAAAGAAATTCGTCCCTGAAGGGGTTAAATAATTTATTTTTAATATTACTTACCTGCGGGCATTATTGGAGTGAGCTTACCACGAGCTAACCGCGCTTAGACAAATGAGCAATTGCGGCAAAACACAGCGTACACGTTGCAATTGTATATTTTACCATCCTGTCAACATTGAAGACCATCGCGATATTTTCTCTGGATAATTTCTTCTGGAATATGTATCGATTACGTTACCGTATAGCAAATTCGTGCTGGAGAAAGAATCTTTTACAAAAATAATTATAATTATGGATATCGATTTTATTTTATTTTATCCAGAAATCGTGCGTTTTTGGAAAGACTCATATTTTTCTGTTGATGATGGGGCAATTTCGTTTGCCAATTCGTGTTCAGGAAGGTAAACTCTGCATGAGTTACCTAATGGACCAGATTAAAATTCGCCTTGAGTAGTCATATAATTTTACATTATATAATTAGTTGCTCCAATTATGTGATGTAAGAAAGCCAGTTATTGCTAGAGAAAATTACTCTTTGGGGGTATGGAGATGTGCATTGTTGATTCACATATGAGCCGTTCACTGCACAAATTGATTAACTTCATAAAACAAAAAGTGGAGAAATGCAATGAAATAATGTATATTGTTTTTTAAAATTCCCTTTATAATTTAAATCGAAATAAATATCGTAGAATGAATAAATACAAATGTAACTTTCATCTAACGGTATATAAAATTTATAAGAAAAAATAGCCAAAAGGTAATCGTTAGTAATGTTACCATTTTTATGTTACTGGAAGAGTTAATCGACTTGGCAAGTGAAAAAAGTAATAAATTTAAATTTGACTAAATTTGACTTGAATTCTTTCACCATTTTTATGTTACTGGAAGAGTTAATCGACTTGGCAAGTGAAAAAAGTAATAAATTTAAATTTAACTAAATTTGACTTGAATTCTGATAAGACGGCGCTAAAAAATTCACCGTTATCATTCATGGTTTGCTAGTGCATTCGAGTTGCATTATTGCAACGATTTACATTAGAGTACGGAGTTAATCAAAGTGACTTCTGAAATAAATTATTTATTATCCAGTGGCCAAAAAATTTTTGTCGTTTAACGGTGTTAATTTTAATTATCAGGGAAAGTTATTATAAATATAAAAAGTTATGACCTTATCAAATGCTGACACTTGAATTTAAGATTTTTCAAAAAGTGGAGTTAATCGATTTGTGCAGTGAATGGCTCACATATGAGTCACATACAAATGGGACACTGAAATAAATTTAAATTTTGCGATACATGTATAATAAATCATAGCAAAGTTGGTAGTCCCAGTTGGTAGAAATTAATTAACCTTTTGCACTCGAGAGACGCCTTTCAGTCGCCGTTTGATAAAATTTCGAGGCTCGATATTAATTAATATATAAAATTTAAAATAATATAACAGTGTGCGAGATATCGAAATCAAATAATTCTACGCGTTAATTGTTATACGATTTCTTATTCACTGCTCAAAAAATATCGTCAAATGTATAGCGGAAAATCTTTTAACTGCTACACTTCTTTAGCCAAAAAATTGTCGAGTGCAAAGGGTTAGGTTTGGTTGATTTGGTTGATTTTTGAGAACAAAATATTTTTACCACTGGTACCAAGCGATACAATCCTATCCAAGTAAATTCAAGCCCGATTTATAACCGATTTATAAAAATTTATAAAGAAAAATATCATCGGCCTTATAGCAGAAAATTTTTCAACTCGTACCCTTCTTTAGCCAAAAAATCGTCGAGTGCAAAGGGTTAACAATTCGCGGTAATTTTTCTTTTTATTATATTCCTTGATAATTCGTTGTATTTTAAGAATGGCGGGGATTTTATCGTGGTTCCTCTAAGGGCATCATGTATCAAGTGACCAATTTTTTATGCTACTTGCGTTGTTTTTAATTTTTTACATTTTAGAATCGTTACCGTGATCGATAACAGCACGTACATCGTAAAAATCGGTACCACGAAAGCACGAATATACTCATAATTGTGAAAAATTGTATAAACCGTTTGGTTTATCCGTGATAATAAATTGATGTTATTAACAACAAATTGCACAAAGCGCGAAAATTTTGGCAAAAGGTACGGATTTGTAAACCGTTGAAACGTCGATGTTCTATTTAATTGAAACGCGAAAATTTTGCGAATAGGTAGATGCGATACGATTATTTTCTATCCACTCGCTTATTTTTTCATTTTTCATATTTTATAATTATTATGGTGATCGATAACAGTACGTATATACTACGAAAGCATAAATATATGGAAAATTAATCACTGCTGGCCGATCTGACGATGGCGCGAATAAGCTGATCCTCTTGGTACTATGCGTTGCAGGAAAGAAGTCATCTCGTTCGGTTGCAAGAAGGGTCTTCCACTTGCTCCGCCTATACTCTTGTTAGTAATACCTACTCTTCTATGACACTCCCAAAACTACTATCTCCAAATTCGATAACGTGATACGTTAACATAGGCGTAAGATATCCGCGAAAGAAATGTTATCTCAGAGTTAACTTACAATGAATTGGAAGCACTACTATGCTTTGAGATGAGTCTACGCTCTTGCATCTATTTTTTGCGTCTGTCTCACTTTGTTTCGTTGCTTCGTTCGTTTTCTTTGTCACATGGTGTTCTATGACTGGGCTAATAGGAAGGGATCAATTTATACCAACAAGGGAAGGCTATGATGGTTGGGCTGGTGAGGATTCAGTCCTACAAGTTTCTCAGATGACTCCTTTTCTGCAACGCGCAGTAGTTCGAGTCGATATGAATTTTTAGTCGCGTGGTTGGTCCATCTGGCGCGTGTCGATTAATCTAACCGCGCCATTGGTCCCGTTTCTCCATTCGCGAATACCAGATAAAACGGCTGGTCGCACGAGTGCCTCGGTGGCCCGTTAATTACGCTAATAAGTCTCTATATCGAGCACCGCCGCGAGACGTTTCGCCTTAAGTCTCGTCGATTCAGCGAGCATTGCCTTAAAAAGCCGTGGTCGTGCACCCTCCCTCTTTCTCCACCCTTTTCGCTGAATGCAAATTTGCCGCACGAACGAGCGGACCAGTTCCCTTCTACCTATGCCGCCAATTAAAACACTCCTTTTCGAGTCGGGCAACCGCACAACTTGGGATTCAGCGAGCACGCGGTAACCGCCGGCTGAAAAACAAAAATACTCCCGCAGAATGTTGCCTTTTCGCCGGGCCACCGTCCTATTCTGCGAAACATTACGCGACCAGACTGGCCGATTTTTCGAAAAATTAGGCGAGCATCGCGTAACAAGCGAGCCTAGGTCACGCTGACATGTCCTGTTTCTGGGATAGAGATCAGCCAGACGCGTATTTCGTCCTGAACTCTGGTTCGCGAATATTTTCCTCGTACATTTGCTCGTTACCGTTTGACCAGCTTCGCGCTGACAGATTTTTATCTTTGCCACGGAGAACGTTGAAATTCCGTGTGGAGCATGAATTTCCCGACCACGGTTAATCCCAGGAAGGCTTTGGTTCCACCACGCGAAATCCTCGGGGGTGATCCTCGAGCGCAAGCTTTACTTTGCGTATTTTTTCTGAAAAATGTGCAGTTTGAGCAAAACATTGCGATTATTTTATATTTTAACCACGATTTCTTTTGACGTTGCCCGAAGAGCATTCTGTTTTTCTGTCATTGGTCAAGTTGGCTGTTATTCGTAACCGATTATGAAAACTACCGTTTTTATTCGTAGACTGGTCACTTGACCGATTCGATGGAGTACGTGGGTTCAGTATTGCTCGCCGTAATTGGAGGAAAATGGCTGACGATTCGATACCGAGTCCACCCTTTGGGTTCTGCAGAGCGGACGATTATAAATTCGCTTGTCTCGCGTAAAATCGTCGAGCCGATCGCGAAAGATCGCGGTGGAAAGCACTCGATAGTTGGAACGAACGTCTCGGAAAGCTCATAAATAATTCGATGGGGTAATTGAAAGGGCGCGGGGTGCGGCGGGTGCGCGTGGGTGTCCGTTAAACGAAAGCAAAGGCCACGCTCTCATTCGCGAGGAAACAAGGAACGCCGTTGTAATTGATTCGCTTGATAGATGTGACATCGACGAGTGCACACCGTGATCCGGATCGCTAGCAACCAGTCCATGCTTATCGTTCCTCTAAAAATAATTATTTAACGAGCTGCTCTCTCGTTCTCGTTTCTACGCGCCACGTATTCCACGAGAAACCCGCTAGTCCGATGCACACGGTGTGACTCGAAGAAACGACCTCCGGATTCGCTAGATTTCTCACGATTTTCTCGCAGGTCAGGTATACGTGGGTGTTCCCAGAGTCGGATTCGGGGCAAGAATTGCAAGCAAATTGAACGATAATGTACAATTATAAAATACTATAGAACGGCGAAGACTGGTTCTGAGACACCAAAAACTGGCAGAACAACAAGAACAGAATCAGTTTTCGGTTTAGAGATACCAAGAATTGACAGAACAACAAGAACGGAATCAGTTTTCAATTTAAAGACAGCAAGAATTGACAGAACAACAAGAACAGAATCAGTTTTCAATTTCAAGACAGCAAGAATTGACAGGACAACAAGAACAGAATCAATTTTCGGTTTAGAGGTACCAAAAATTAATAAAACAACAAGAACAGAATCAATTTTCAATTTAAAGACATTTAAAGACAGCAAGAATTGACAGAACAACAAGAACAGAATCAGTTTTCAATTTCAAGACAGCAAAAATTGATAGAACAACAAGAACAGAATCAGTTTTCAATTTAAAGACAGCAAAAATTGACAGGACAACAAGAACAGAATCAATTTTCGGTTTAGAGATACCAAAAATTGACAAAATAACAAGAACAGAATCAGTTTTCAATTTAAAGACTGCAAAAATTGACAGAACAACAAGAACACAATAAATTTTCGGTTTAGAGACAAAAAAATTGACAGTACAACAAGAACAGAATCAATTTTAGGTTTTGAGGCATCAAAAATTGCCAGAACAACAAGAACAGAATCAGTTTTCAATTTAAATACAGCAAGAATTGACAGAACAACAAGAACAGAATCAGTTTTCAATTTAAATACAGCAAAAATTGACAGAACAACAAGAACAGATTCAGTTCTCAGTTTAAAGACACTAAAAATTGACAGAACAACAAGAACAGAATCAGTTTTCAGTTTAAAGAGACTAAAAATTGACAGAACAACAAGAACAGACTCAGTTCTCAGTTTAAAGACACTAAAAATTGACAGAACAACAAGAACAGAATCAGTTTTCAGTTTAAAGAGACTAAAAATTGACAGAACAACAAGAACAGAATCAGTTTTCAGTTTAAAGACACCAAAAATTGACAGAACAACAAGAACAGAATCAGTTTTCGGTTTAAAGACACCAAAAATTGACAGAACAACAAGAACAGAATCAGTTTTCGGTTTAGAGACACCAAAAATTGACAGAACACAAGAACAGAATAGCACGAACACAAAACTCGTAAAACTAATTTAATTTAGGAAAAGAATACCAAGATAACGCAATGAAAACACACAGAAACGCACTCTAATTTAACTCTCTTTTCAACACCGAGAGACTCACGCTCGTGCTGGTCTCAATTAATTTCTAAGGTCCCTGTTTTGGTCGTCAACGACCCTGCTTTTATGCTTTCCTTAACTTACGCTTCATCTCCCCGTAGGGACTACGCAACTTAATTTTGTTGCTCAAAGTAACTTTTCTATTTGCTTCTAGAAAATATTGAATAGTTTATAATTTGTGTTTGTTGGAAATGGCCGATTCTCGATTTCTTTCCAAAATGGTATCCTGCAATATTGATATTATTTCATGAGTAGTTTATGAGTATATGACCAGTTTATTTATTTCAGTTTATCGAAAATATGCAAAATATATTTGAAAAAAAGCATCCTAACCTAACTTTTGTCATAGTATTCCTTTCATGCATTCATATGAAGATAGTAATTAATAATACAGATAATATTCAACCTCGATCACTATGACTACTGTGTATGAAGTTAATAATTATAGTCGATCTACTCTCTATTTCTCTATCTCTCTAACACTCTGTCTCGCATTGTATATATATACGTACTCACTTAATCATTCTCCGCGACCGACTTTTTCGTTTAGCAGTGAATAGTAATTATGATAATTGATAGCAAAGTAGTCGCAATGACTGGTTTTGCATTTTTTGTCTTTTTAATTGCTGAAAGTATACCGCTGTTATACAGATTGCAATTTTATTTATACACAAATACCCATCTATTCTCAGTACCCTAATTTGATTATTATCCACGCACATTATAGTTAGGTACACAGCTCGATAATATCACTGAAATGACCATTTTTAATTTTTTTGATTTTCTTTCGATTAAAAATTTCGCATTCGTTGCTATCATTTTGATCACTTGACTGCGTAATTTTCCTTTCATTATACAGATAATTAGCTGTTCGACATTGCCTCTTATTCCATTCTTTTTTTAAATTCTTTTCTTTTTCATCCATCGGTCATTTGACCTGTGTGCGGGTCTGTATGCGTGTGACGATGCTCAGCCCTTGAGGACCGAGTGACATACATTGCCATGACACGACGATCACTCACGTCGATCGGGGATATTTCAAAGGATCCAGACTATTCCGGATCGACGTGACACAATAGAAAATCGTGAGGTATAAAAGGATTTGCAGAGCAGCAAAAAGAGCAGAAAATACAGGAACTCGTTAACACTTTTACTGCCACGTTGGTCGTATATGACTGGCCACGGTTTCTCTTGTGACGCCATGGTGGTCATTGGTGACCGGAGCACTTGAACTACTTGAACTACATTGAATGAAAATAGACAGTTAGTATAAGATTTTGAATATAACCGCTAATTAGAAGATACTTTGAACTAAAAAGTGCCCCATTGAACGATTAAAAATTTTTATTAGAACATGGATCAAAGAAATAAAACAGATCTTGCATCCAGCGGTGCACTTGCATGGCGTCCTGTGAGAAACACGTGATTTCGACGTGGCAGTCAAAGGGTTAAAAGTTGAGCATCGCACATACACACACGCACAGTTACCTCTTGCATCCATTTACAGACCGGTCGTGGTAGTTTTAGTGTTAATGGCGCGAAACCGCGATGCACGCGCGCGGTGCGAAAGCAGCATAATTTCCAAATTGACACTCCGAAGGGAAACATTGGATGATCGATCAGAGCTTACGCGTCGGCCTGGTCTGGACCCCAGACGAAACAGATCCGAATTCCATCTGTGTGTACCGTATAATTTCGTGTAAACTCCTAAACGGTGTTCGCGTTTGGGAGGGGCCCGACATTCCTCGCCCGAGGTGTTTCGTTACAAGCCGGTGGGATGAAAAGAGAGTTCGTGTTCCCTTCGAATGAGAGATCTCTGTAAGCTGGTAAGACACGCACGTGCGTGGGCGCGTGGCCGTGCGCCTTTTAAGGCGCTCATAGAGACCCGCGGTACCTCGAAAGCGTGTACGATTAGGGAAACCAAGGTTGCTCCACGCGGTTCTTCTGTTGCGTAACTCGGTGGAAATTCCTTTTTCGAAACTCGGGACGAAACGTTTCCTATGGAGATGATGCCAGGTGTGGTCTTTGTTCCTCTGACTGAGAGACAGACCTCACGGTTCCTGCTTTAACGCTACAACTACTAGCGGAGTCAAAATGACTGGTCTCAGAATTTTCCTTTTTGCATCATCACCGAACACATACACCTGCTTTAAGAATAAAATTGGTATCAACGCATGTTATGAAAGATCTGTAATCAATATATTCACTCATATTCATCGTACCGCTGAATACTACTATAATCTGTGCACGTTACAGTTAGGTGCCCACTAAAGATCGGTAGTTCTTAACGCTAGATTTACCGTGCTATGGTGTATGTCTTAAACGTAGCGTACTCTGCTGTATATGATTACGTGCCTATTTCAGTAATGGATAGCCTTAATTTCGTAGAATTAATTTTCGCAGAATTTAACGCGTTAAGTGCCCAGCCCGTTTTGCTTGCCGTTGCGTTCAGGCCTAAACTCGGCTGTCAAGTGGGCCCCTGGCGGCGGGAGATATGTACTTAAAACTCGGAGATACTATACCAATTGTTATAACAGAAATTCCCAAACGTTAGGTCCAAAGATGGCGAAAAATTTAACACCGAAAGTTAACATCTTTTCCCTGACGTGTTAAATGAAAAGCAAGATATTTGAAATCCGTCATTTTTATTTGGTTTTGGTAGTGCTAGTACAGTTTTCCAAGTGTTTGTGTCAGAAAAATTGATCTTCTTTGGACATGTGCTTAACCCTATCGCTACTGTGGGTGACTATAGTCACCGGCTGCGAAACGACATCCAGATACGACAGATGACTATAGTCACTGGCCACTAGAATCGAGCCAAAAATTAAGACAAGTGCTACGTGCTTTCGTGTTAGCTCTGTTCGCAAAGAATTGTAAGCTCTTTTGTGATGCACAGTTTTTCCTTTTCTTTTTCTTCAAAAGATTTTTCTTCGAAAGATCGAATGCTAAAGACTACGCTATCGTAATGTTACTATCTTTGACACGTCGCTTCGTTCTATGTGAGAGATTTTGTGACGACACCCGTCATAGCGGAAGGATTAAATTTATTTAATTCGAGATCGAGTTAAGCTCCTAATCGATGGTATTTTTCCTTGGTGCAGTGTAGATAGGATTTGACGTATTTGTCTGGACCAAATCGGGATGATTGGCGAAAATACGCTCGAATAACTGCTTATACTAAACATTTATACGCGTACTGCCTCGTGTGTGTTCAATCGATCCGCTATTTCAGGATTATACGGTACACATCGTTTGTAAATTATTAACGAAGCAATTTGTTATATAAACGATCTTCAATTTTGGAATTTATTCGGTTTAAATTTACCTAATTCCAGGAACTAGGAGATTGGATCGAGAGTAAATCAAGCTTCTAATTAACGATATTTTTACTTGGTACGGTGTAGAGAGAATTTGGCATATTTTTCTCGACCAAACCGGCATGATTGACGTCATACTAATCCGTACAGTAAACAGACGTCATCCTCGAATGGTTAAAACGTTAAACCGTAGTAGCCACGAATACTCAAACTAATTGAGTCATTAGTTATTCCGTTAATAATTATTAATTACTAGCTATAAATTATTAGTTCCGAGATCTGAGCTCTCAGACCTAAGTTTTGAATCCTGAGTTCTGAGTTATTCGCTGGCTGTTAATAGATCTTTGTTCTGCAGTTTCTCACCTGACATGTTCACACTTGAACTCCCACAATTCCGTCAATTTTACGAATTTCGCTAAACATCTTCACACACGGGATACCTAATCTCAAATACCTAATCCTTAACCCTTTCGTTACGGTTGCTGTCACTGCTGAGTTCCTGTCATAGAACCAAGCGCAGTGTTAAAGATGAAAACATTACGATAGTGTAGTCTCTAGCATTCGGTCTTTTAACGCAAATCTTTTGAAGAAGTAAACAAAGAAAAACTGACCATCACAATAAAGTTTGCAATTCTTTGCAAAGGGAGCTAAGAGGAACGGTAGCACTTGCCTTAATTTCTTACTCAACTTTTGGGTCGTGGCTTTAACCATTCGTCATGTGTAAATGGCGTCTCGTGACCAGTGACTGAAGTCACTCGTAGTAGCGAAAGGGGTTGAACCAAATAAATTTTGGTTTAGCTATAACGCTAGGGCGGTTGTCATCACGAAGTCTCTCAGCCATGGAACGAAGCGACGTGTCAAAGATAGTAACATTACGATAGTGTAGTCTCTAGCATTCGGTCTTTTAACGCAAATCTTTTGAAGAAGTAAACAAAGAAAAACTGACCATCACAATAAAGTTTGCAATTCTTTGCAAAGGGAGCTAAGAGGAACGGTAGCACTTGCCTTAATTTCTTACTCAACTTTTGGGTCGTGGCTTTAACCATTCGTCATGTGTAAATGGCGTCTCGTGACCAGTGACTGAAGTCACTCGTAGTAGCGAAAGGGGTTGAACCAAATAAATTTTGGTTTAGCTATAACGCTAGGGCGGTTGTCATCACGAAGTCTCTCAGCCATGGAACGAAGCGACGTGTCAAAGATAGTAACATTACGATAGTGTAGTCTCTAGCATTCGGTCTTTTAACGCAAATCTTTTGAAGAAATAAACAAAGAAAAACTGACCATCGCAATAAAGCTTGCAATTCTTTGCAAAGGGAGCTAAGAGGAACGGTAGCACTCGTCTCAATTTCTTACTCAATTTTTGTGGCCACTGACTAAAGTCACCCGAATAAATTCCAAAATTTGAGATCATTTGTGTAACAAATTGCTCCGTTAGTAATTTCCAAACAGCGCGTACCGCATAATTCAGAAATAACGGATCGGTCAAGCGCATACGATGCATTACTCGTACAAACGCGTATAAGCAATTATGCGAGCGTATTTTCGGCGCATCCTGCAGCATTGTTTGGGCGGCGATTTTTCAAGAGACCGGACAAAACGCGTGCAATTGCTAGTTATTGTCCGGGAAAATGTCGATTTTGCGTTCGACTGCACTTTACGCTCGCGTGACCGTGTTCTCGTGAGAGATGCAACGAGGTAGCGTCGCAAATGGGTACGTCGACGTGGCCAAATCCGGCCACGTACGAATGCGGGAACACGTGTGCCGGTCACGCGCGTGTCTCTCCCCGTCTCTCCCAATTTCTCTCCTTCCTCTCACCTTTCTCCCGTCGTTCCGACGATACCTGCACCCGACTGCGAGACACTAATCGCGACGTTCCATCCCGGGAACACGCTGCTGGACCACGTCGTGGGACGACAGCTGTCCACGATCCCTCGAAATCTCCGCGGGACAGCCGTGACCAGTCTTCCTCTCTTTGGAATAATAAAAGGAAGAAATAAAAGGGGACTCGCCTCGTCGAAATTCCGTTTAATCCGGAAGCGGAACTCTTCGACGCGAGCACCCCATCGATTCCCCGCGACTGGAATGCCGGTGCACAGTCTCTGCACAGCCGGACGACTGCTCGTTATTGCACCCTGGCAGGTGCCCCGAAGAAATACGCGGCATTGCAAAGGTAAACGACTGGGTAAGGAGTTCCGTGCCTTTTCACCGGGTCCAATAATTCTTCGCGAAGAATAGGAACAAAAGTATTCCGTTTCTCGTTGAAATCGAGCCGCGTTTTAACGCCATTGAATTTATCGAGTGGTAGCACCGCCTCACGGGGGCATTGTGAATTGCTTTACGGTATTACCTCGATCTTACCCCGGCAGAGTTGCTCGAAAATTCACGCCTGGCAGAAGACAGGGTTGTGCGAATATCTTCGCCGTGGTTCTACGAGGATCGCGTTATTTATGGCTATTACGAGGCAGCGCGATACTTTCCGAGAAGAATTCGTCGGGGTTGGTCCGAATGAGGGACCTTCCTAGGTACCACGGGGGCATTTGTACCTGCAGCGGAAATAAAGGTGGCTCAGATTTCTCTGAAAGGGCGGAGAATTACGTGCTCGAGCAGACCCGGCACCTGGGAGCAGTCCCATAATCTACAGGTACCCGAAAGTAACGATGGCTGAGATTTGACAGCCAGAGCGTGGGAGACTAGGGTTGATTTCTGATAAATTCTGTGGACTGAAATATCGTCCCATGGGTTGTTACACCTGATGAGACACCTATTAACGTTAACTCCATTTGATAATGAGCGAGGTTTATTAATTAAATTAATTAAATTTTAATCCGTAATATGCACGAGGTAATTCTGGTAGAGTTTACTTTCCTGCTGTGACACCCTCAGGTTCCGAAAATTGTGAGTCCCTCCACGCAGTCACTGTAGGTAGACGAGTGCCAAGTGCAATAAAACTAACATGTAAACACGCTATGGAAAAAAAAGAAATAGAATTTGTTATAAAATTTCGAAAAATTTGACAAAGTTCAAAGGGTACCAATGACGCTGACCACCGAGAACACAAATTCTCGTGGAGAAAATAGTTACTTAGATTCTTCGATAGACGTTAATAATTTTCTGGCAGCATGTAGCACGGTGATATTAAGCCAGTAACACGATATAATTTCTTCCTGCGATAAATTTTTCCGCGGTGGAGCACACGTCTGTACGAGGTTATTAACGATCAGCCAAGCTACCCCTTCGAACAGCCAACCCCGTTCTCTCCTATAATTCGAGTAGCAGTGGCTGGGGTTGGAGCAGGAGATCCCAGAAAAAGGAAACGGGAGGAGCGTCAGTGGCATAAAAGAGAAATAAAAGAAAAGAAATAAGAGGAAACAGAGATCACGACGACGTTTTTTAATTATCTCGAATTTCCACGGAGCGGCCGTTTTGCCCATAGGTAGTCGGGAAATCTCGTTCGAGAAATGTTTCGATCCCTCCTTTGTTCGTAGATGTGTGCCACGAGGAAGAATTACTCGTTACGCGGGTACAAGTCCTTAGGGAAATCCCCTCCAGCTGTTGGAACTCGTTGCAAGCGCCAACGCATCTTCCCTCTCGTCTGTCTTTTCCATCCTCCGTCTCCGCTTCTCGAGATTCGAATTTCCCGCCAGCGACGGTTCGCAAAGTTACCGACTCTCGATCCCGCGCCGCGATCGGAAGCGAAGACCAAGAAAAGATTGCGAAAACTGGTTGGAAAGTTCGTGGAAAATTATCGTTCACGCATTTCCGCGATTCGAGTGCGCGAGCACGAACAGTCCAGGTATAAATAGCGTGGGTTCCGAAGGGCGATCCAGTTGCACAATGATCCAAATAAGCTTTGGCCGTGGGAGCAAGAAACGGCTGGGAAGTGGCTCGTTAAAAGACCGAATCACGTACCTGGACCGGTGATTTTTATCATCGAGCGTCCACGCTTGCAGCCAGGGAACGAGAGACGTGGATGGCGTGACACCTCCTCGTTCGGGAACCCCCGTTAAGGCGAGCGCAGCGCCTCTGTCGGCCGCGTCGCGAAGTTCTAGGGACCCGGAGACTCGCCTTCGGTTTACGGATGCTCGTCGGCGGTCGTTGGCTCGATTATCTCCTTGCATACGTTAAATCTTAATTAACCTCGTTTACTTTGCACCCCGACGATTACGATCTCTCGACGCGTGCACCGAAAGCTCTCGCAGGCCGATAGAATCGAGGATCGATAATTGTTTCAATAACGACACACCGTGAAACGCTCGCATCGATCCAGTTGCAACGGTAAACCTGACTAGGAATTTTGTTCCTCGTTTTCCCTCGGTTAGCATTAACGACACGCGGCGTCGGGCTATTCAGCCATTTTTCCTCTTCATCCTCCTTCGCGAAACGGACGCGGAGTTCCGCTCCAGAAGCCGCGAGCGGGGGATCGATTCGGATATCGTCGATCGACGCACACATAGTCCCATCAGCAGCCGAGATAAATTTTCCTGCCGATGCTCATCCTTGATACAACGCCCGATACTCGACAGGCCTTCCGCTCTCTAATTAGCGTAACGAGCCAGCATACCAGGTTAAAATGTCGACTAACTGCGCCGACAAGAATCTTTCGCTGCTCTCGTAACGTACGGATTGGAATGATACCTGTTAGCGACGCTATTAAGAGCGCCGATGTCGAGGAATTAATTTACACCGCCTTTTTTCCCGGCTACCGTCTACACTAGCTACCGGTTTAACGGAATTACCTTTGGCCTCCGCTTTTCCACGCTGTTTCTAAACGGTGGCTCGCTTGGCAAGCTAGAAATTCATTTTACATCTTTCTGATCGCCAATTTTTATGCTATATTCGATCTTGTTTGACGATTTTTCTTACAAAGAGGAAGCAAGTACTTCGAGTCACTGATTTAGTTGAAACTTTGCAGGTTTGCAGATTTAGTCATGCAGTTCAGGATAATGTACTATTATAAGTGCAACTGTTCAATAATTTTTGAGATGTTTATGATTAGAACTTTATTATTAAACAAGGGATGCATAAAAATGGCTTATTCGGGCAATCGTTGTAAAACGTCACTACTCTTCTACTTCTTTTTACTAATCGAAAATTTTCCAACTGACTGACTTTTACAGTCGAACTGATCGCAGCACCATGTGTACCATAAATGGTGCACGGTGTGATAACTACTCTAAACAAGCTAATTACTTATGAATTGATGGTGTAATGACATATTGCGTGATAATATATCAATTTTTGGCCAAAACGAGAAATGGCCTGGAGATCATGTCGGGCAAAAATGGCTTGGCACGGAACGTGTTAACTAGATTTTTCTGATCGCCAATTTTTATGTTATATTTGATATTATTTGACGATTTTACTTACAAGGAGAAAGCAAGTACTTCGAGTCACTGATTTAGTTGAAATTTTGCAGGTTTGTAGATTTAATCATGCAGTTCGGGAAAATGTACTATTATAAGGGCAATTACTCAATAGTTTTTCAGATATTTATAATTAAAAATTTAGTTTCTTAACTAGGGATTTCTTTCTAATAGTTATCAATATTTATCAAGTAGCATTGTGACCCACCATTGTGGCATTTGATAAATATTCGAAATAAATTTGTAATTAAGACAATAATAAAATTCTAATCATATCTCGAAAGATATGTACTTGCTTTCTGAGTACTTGCCCTTATAATGATATATTTTCTTGAACTGGATGACTAAATCTACAAACCTGCGAAGTTTCATCTAAATCTGTAACCCAAGGGACTTGCACTTTCCTTGTTAATTTTAGAAAGTCTCTGTCTTGATCGTGGAGGATATAGCTCTGGTCCAAATATGGTTCATATATTTCAATCGATTTATTTTCATCCGACGTTCGATCAAGGAGATTAATTTAGCCCCCTTTCTATTTCCGTCGGTTACGTTCCTAACTTTTATTAATATAAAATTCATCAAGCCGAAGCTGAGGACCTTGATCACGGATGACTCGGTTTCGCTCCCTAAATATTCCCAATTTATTTTCCATTCACCACGAAAATGAATCAATTTAGTCCCTCGTATTTTTATACCTATCAGTAGTTTAGATAGTTTACCAAACTATCTCTAGCCTCTAGTCTCTAGCGTATCGACTATTTCCCAATGAAGGGGCGTTTTAGAAAGTCAGCACCTCTATCTTGATTATAGGCGATTCATCTTCGGTCCCCAAATTTTTCAATTTAATTTCAGTTGGTTCGCTCTATCATCTTGCTCTCTCTATTTCATTTCAACGAAACGGTCTTCAGTCTCTGATGCACAGATCATCTTTTCGAAGTCTGTGTCTCAGTCATAGAAGACTTAGCTTCGATCTCCGAGCTAGGCTTCCAGGCTAACTTTTCTGGCACTCACTCGCTGACCTTTCAACGGAATCACCTTTGGTCCCAACTACGCGAAGATCAATTATCCCCAAACGGGGGAACATGGAAGACCCAGCATAGACCCCTAAATTTTCGCCGGAGGATCGGTTTGGAGATCGAAACGAAGCGCATGATATCTCAAGCAATGATTCGATTGGAAAGGAAGATAATGGTGCTTCCACCTAGGTGGTGATACAGGGGAAATGACTGATTATTTATTGTCGAGGCTATTCTGTATAGATCATATTTTCGAAGCCTCTGTCTCAGTCATAGAAGACTTAGCTTCGATCTCCGAGCTAGGCTTCCAGGCTAACTTTTCTAGCACTCACTCGCTGACCTTTCAACGGAATCACCTTTGGTCCCAACTACGCGAAGATCAATTATCCCCAAACGGGGCAACATGGAAGACCCAGCATAGACCCCTAAATTTTCGCCGGAGGATCGGTTTGGAGATCGAAACGAAGCGCATGATCTCTCAAGCAATGATTCGGTTGGAAAGGAAGATAATGGTGCTTTCACGTAGGTGGCGATACAGGGGAAATGACTGATTATTTATTGTCGAGGCTATTCTGTATAGATCATATTTTCGAAGCCTCTGTCTCAATCATAGAAGACTTAGCTTCGATCTCCGAGCTAGGCTTCCAGGCTAACTTTTCTAGCACTCACTCGCTGACCTTTCAACGGAATCACCTTTGGTCCCCTCTACAAATCAATTATCCCCAAAAAGGGAGATCACGGAAGACCCACCACGGACCCCTATATTTACCCACTAAATTTTCGCCGGAGGATCGGCTTGGAGATCGAAACGAAGCTTATGTGTTCCCAAGCAATGATTCGATTGGAAAGGAAGATAATGGTGCTTCCGCCTACGCGGCGTTACAGGAGAAACGACTGATTATTTGTTGTCGGGGCTGCTCGCCTCTAATATTTTACAAGCCGTGCCGCGAGTCGGCGGGAATTCGCGTAGGTGAGCATGAGAAAGGGAAAGGCAAAGGGCCCGGCGATGGAGGAAGACGAGAGGAGAACGCTGGAGAAAACGGAGCCGGGGAGAAAGAGGGAAGGAACTCCGTGAGGACTAGGATATTCGAGGTTATGTCACGGTTCACGTCGTGACTCACGATGTATTATTAGTCACCGTTCGTTCTCGTGACTTCCAGGACGAGTAGAAAACGGCTTCCAATTGGTCCCCGTCGCCTCCTCCGAGGACCTCGTTGTCCTGGCGGAGATACAAGATCTCGCGGCTGAAAAATTAGTCTAGCCTCTCACGATGTGACTCGCGTCTCGCGTTTCATCGGCTTTGGCTAGCCTTAGGCCCCGTGTCGACGTTGGCAGGCGGGAAATTGATTCTCTCGTGTACGACCATTCGCGAGAAAGTTTCGTACTCCGGGTAGATGATTAATAAGTCATCGAGGTGCCTTAACGAGCAGATCTATGATCAGGTCTATCCGCGGTAGCTTCATTTTCAGCGGGATTAACCCTTTGCACTCGACGATTTTTTGGCTACAGAAGGGTACGAGTTGAAAAATTTTCTGCTATAAGGCTGATGATATTTCTTAAGCAGTAAATAAGAAATCGTATAATTATTTAATTTCGATACCTCGCACACTGTTACATTATTTTAAAATTTGATATATTAATTAATATTGAGCTTCGAAATTTTATCAAATGGCGACTGAAAAGCGTCTCTCTAATAAAGGGTTAACACTAGGTTTACGCTATCTGTATACCTATTTCTACATATTTGACACTTGTCAAATTGACAGGTAAAGGAAACCACGTGTCATTTGTTTTAAAAATTAGATTAATTTAAAAACAATTACAATATTAACAGTCGTAATATAAGTTAACTAAATCTGTTACCATCGTATAATTGGAGCAACCCATCTGTCAAATTAACGGGTTCCGTGAATCTAGTTTTAATTGTTGTGGTAAAATTCAATAGTGAAGCAAACTCTACAATCCAGCGGTATGGGGACGATTCCTCCCCCCAATGTTCTGTCTTTTGTCACCAGTCTTCTGAAGTTGACTTTTGACCTGCGAGGCCCTGAACAGGGCAGTTCTAGCCATTCTAACCATAATAAAGATCAACACAGTTTTTCCTCAGTTTTCCACTGACTACTCTTCCTTGCGTAATAACCCCTTTAACATTAATCAAGGATAGTGCCGAGTATAATAATCGAACAATGGTTTCTCATGGATGATTGTTGTTATAGTATTTGTATTAGGTCGTACAGAGGAAGAGACTTGTTTGTAGGATCAGGAGGTTGGCTCAAAGACAGAGCTGCCTAATTTATTAGAGTCATAAACGATAAATAAAGCTTTGTGGTGACTACACTCGTGTACACGCTTGCTCTTTCATTCATCTAGGATAGAGCCACGCTCTCAACCTTAAATATCCCATGCTCTATTGCCAACTTGCAACCTGACAATCTCTCATCCTTCCATGCAAACATTCGTACCCTCGCTAATCATGTTCGTTAATCATTCAATAAAACAACCTCACGCGGCATTAACACTTCAGGGCCAACGAGTAAACAGGGAGCACTCTGTAACGTGACCACCTTAATTATTTATTAAGGTATTGCTTTTAGAGAGGATAATAACAAGGTAACGATGCTTAATTTCTGTTATAATAAATCAAACGTGTTATTAACGACAGGAAAAATCAACTTACCCAAAATGAAGAGGATCAAAGTGGTCACGTGAAGTAGTCCACCTCGGATAACATCTATTACAGTAGGATACTATGAAAGTAGATAATCACTCGTTCAGGAGTCATTCAGATATCCCTTCGGATATAGTTAATAATCGAGTTAATAAACGACACGGATCCTCATTGTCAGTGAGTCACGACATGCGAAGGATTACCTGGGACCTCCTATGCTAGTACTCATGCTCATGCATGATTTTCATTCATTCGCTCTGATTTTCGTCGCTCTCATTTTCGTTTATAAACTGACGCACTCTATATCATCACCAGCTATAGTCATTATCATTGTTACCGTTTTTAAGACAAATTTTAATTCCGTTGAGGAATATTTTAGCTCTCACGGTGAAGGGGGATGAGTTTGTTGGCAATGAATAGTACAGCGATTTCCATCGTTGCATTCGGTTGGCCGTCGTTGAAGGCGGACGTATGGTTGCGTAGAATTGCAACAGGAAATCTAATCCATTTGTCCCACTTTGCAAATGGTTCGTGGCCTTTGCTCTTATTTAATAAACGGGTCGTGAACGTCGGTGCCCGGCGGGGACTTGCCCGGCAAAGTGACTGCGATTAGACCAATTGAAGCGCCGTTAACCGTCTCGCTCGCGAACCCGTCATACAATCTGCGATAATTGGCCACACACTGATTCAGCTGGTCGTCGAAAATCTGTGGAAAAAGAGGCGATTCTGCTTATCGTGGAATCCAAACGTGCTGGGAATTTTAACGGCTGAAAATGCGATAATTCCGCGTTCATCGCGTGGCCTGGAGGCTGAAATCGGTGTTAAAAGAGAAGATTGGTGCTGTCGGAGTGGGTTGCGAAGCAATTTTTCAATCCCCGAAACTAGAATCTGGAATCTGGAATTTTCTGAAATTTTCTTCCAGGCTGGAAGAACAATTCTTTCAAGATAACATAAACGATCTCTTCATCTCATCAGCAACATTATCCAAGTATCGATTATCAGATATTCAACTCTAATGGGGAATAACGTAGAATTACAAATTTTAGACGTATACGAAATACCTCAATTTTCTTTCATTATTTATGTAAAAATTTCAGAACGATGTAATATTAACTTTCTGCGCTCGAGAGACGCCTCTCAGTCGCCATTTAAACAGATTCTAAGGATGGATGTTAATTAATATATCAAATTTATAATTATCCAACAATGTTTCAAGGTTGACAGTATTTAATATTGTAAAGTAATCATGATCAAAAATTGCTATTGGGTTATTTAGCTTATATGTACAAAACCTGAGAAATTTATGCTGCACTCTCTCGATCATGATTTCGTGATTAAAGCTTTTCGGAGACCATATAATTGAAGCATATTCCAGTAATATTCAATTTATAGAACACTCGGAACACACGCTACGTGTATTATTACTTCAATTACAAAATCACGGAATTAATGAGACGATGTGGAAGAAAATCGCGGTACCATTTCTTGCAACCATCCTGGGAGCCTGGAGAAATGATCGAGGATCGATGAGAAGCCACGTCGATGGCCTGTTTTTAATCACCGCCTGGAAATATTATTCCTGGCACGAGCCAAGGTGTTGGGGGTGCGGAATTCGAGCAATCCGGTCGATAATGAATCGAAGCAGGTACCTGTGCGATCTCCGGTCGCGTGCCTAGGTCCGAGTTAGCGAAGACTCTTGGAGCTGCAGTCTTGGAGGGGTTATGGCTGATAAGATGGCCCAGCGTTCCTTAATAGAATCTGCCCTCGGTGGCGATGTTCGGCTGACGGCACGGGGTATTAGCTATGTAAGTGAATTGCACCCTGGAGACCACGGGTCTGAAATTTCCCTCGCAGCGAGGCCACGGATACCTGAGAATGCCAGAGGAATTCCCGTGTAACATAGTTATCCGGTCAAATTACGCCCGAGTGTCCCTGTATTGTTACGTTGCGAATGCTGCCAGTTTTCAAAATTCGCTTTATTCCGAATTACCTTTCTCGCCTTGTACCATGCAGTACACTTGTGCGAGTCGATTGGGGACAGGAAAGAAACTTTTTCCATGATCCGGATAGGATACAGAAAATTTACAAACTCGGAGATGCTTGGGGATTTTTAAATATTCGGGATCTCGAAAATGTTGAATCGGGACAGGAAAGGACTTTTTTCAGGGATCGGGACGGAATTCCTATAATTTTGAGATTTTTGAAAATCTTACGTCGGGATGGAAAAGAAATTTTTTTAGAATTCGGGGTTGGAAAGAAATTTTTTCCAAGATCAAGGCTGGAAAGAATTTTTTCTAAGATCGGAACAGGAGAAGAATTTTTTCTAGAAAATTTCCAAACTCAAAAATGTTAGGGAATTTTGAAAGATTTCGAAAGTGTTGAATCGGGGCAGAAAAGGATTTTTTTCAGGAATTGGAATGGAATTTCTATGATTTTGAGATTTTTTAAAATCTCATGTCGGGACAGAAAAGGAATGTTTTCAAGAATTAGGGTTGGAAAGAAATTATTTCCAAGATCGGAACTGGAAAAGAATATTTTTCAAGGATCTGAATAGGAAAGGAATTATTTCAAAGATTAGGACTGGAAAGAATTTTTTCCAGGATCAGGACAAGAAAGGAATTATTTCAAAGATCGAAACTGGAAAGAATTTTTTCCACGATTGGGGCTGGAAAGAAATTTTTTCCAAGATCGGAACAGGAAAAGAATTTTTTTCTAGGAAATTTGCAAACTCGAAGATGTTCGTGAATTTTGAAATATTCGGGAAAATATTGAATCGGAGCAGGAAAGGATTTTTTTCAGGGATCGGGATGGAATTCCTATGATGTCGGGACCGAAAAGGAATGTTTTCCAAGATCGGAATAGGAAAAGAATATTTTTCTAGAGTCTGAATAGGAAAGGAATTATTTCAAAGATTAGGACTGGAAAGAATTTTTTCCAGGATCAGGACAAGAAAGGAATGATTTCAAAGATCGAAGCTGGAAAGAATTTTTCCAGGATCAGGACAGGAAACGAAATATTTCCAAGATCACAGCTGGAAAGAATTTCTCCCAGGATCGGGACTGAGAAAGATCTTTTTCCGGGATCTAGACAATACATCAAAAATTTCGAGATTTCAAAAGATGTCAGGTCAAGACGACAAAGGAATTTGTTCCGGGATCGGAACGAGAAAGGCTTCTTTTCAGGAATCTTAAAAATTCCCAGATTTCTTAAAAACGTCGGATCTGTACTGCAAAGGAATTTTTTCCAGAATTCTAAGAATTCTAGGTTAAGTTTGGATTAGCTTATTTTCGGGGAATAATATTCGGGATCCCGTACCGACCCAATTCAAGGCATCCCATTTGGTATTTCTACCATCGACGTTACAAAATTTTCGGCATCCTGCACGCTTCTATCGATATCTCGTTATTCTTACCGCGGGTTCCCCGATCTTCGATGGACAATGGCGCGTCGGACGCAAGTGGCGCCCTCGCGTTCGCCGCGGCGCCGTGCGGAAGTCGCGAACCTCGCGGATTTCCACCGATTCTCGATTCGCTTCGATATATCCCCGCGATTTTATTCGCGTGGAGTGTCGTGGCGACGGAGTCGGTCAATATCTCGCCGGTAGACCTCTCTGGCGAGGCAACCAGTCGGAAGCCATTGCTTAAAAGCCGTGGAAACGCGGCGATACATATCACCGGGAAGGAACGTCGCGGAAAAATTGGAAACGCTCCACGAAAGTTTCCTTTGGTGCTGTCCTTGCGAGCGTCTGAGAAGCTACGAATTTTGAGAAACTGCGTTTCCTCTCGGGTTCGGTGTCCCGGTGCCCAGGGCCGGATACAAAGGACGCTTTCAGACTTCCGTTGTTAAATGGTAGAAGGTAATGCATCTCAAGTCCTGTTTTCTTTGTTGTTTACGATCTGGGCACTCTAACTCTGGTAATACTCATCCGATGGTTCGACAAATCATGATACACGTCACGAGACATACTTTGCACGAACGAAGTTGTTACAGGAGTTGCACAGTGCTGGAGACTTCGAACTCTCGAGAATCCGTGTGTTATATGGGAAAATTTATTCAACTCTTTGGGGCACGCTGGGATTAACCCTTTGGTTTTAATCAAATTTAGGTTTAATCAAATTTCGAAGATCCATGTTAACACATTGCAGGCGGGAGACTGTAATCTCAGTTGCGTGATAGACTACAATGAACTGCATTCTGATTCCTTATTTATCGTTTCAAAAATATCGTCGACGTTACAGTATGCGGGAGACTGTAATCTCAGTTGCGTGATAGACTACAATGAACTGCATTCTGATTCCTTATTTACCGTTTCAAAAATATCGTCGACGTTACAGCAGAAAGTCTTTGAATTGCTATTTCTCTGTAACGAAAATAATCACCGAGTGCAAAGGGTTAAAAGTGTCCCACGTTTTTGATGCATCGTAATGCGTGTTGAGACATTTTTAGTCCCATTTCGAAATATCGCAATAGCTGCA
Organism: Eufriesea mexicana; assembly: GCF_001483705.2. NCBI lineage: Eukaryota > Metazoa > Arthropoda > Insecta > Hymenoptera > Apidae > Eufriesea > Eufriesea mexicana. The sequence continues at coordinate 111,306 of NW_016909160.1, read as the reverse complement.
TGCACATAGGTTTATATTTCGTCTTATTTACGTAAAGCAGATGGTAATATCTTCGACAATTGTTATAAATGTATTATAATGTATTCACTTGTGTTGGCAACATTCGACATGGCACCCTATAACAACAAATTCAATTCAATTATTATTATTTTATTATGTTTTTACATTACGTGATTCCTTTATTAATAAAAATATACCAATTTTGTTTCATTTAAAACACAATCGAATTTCTGTGCAACATGGGTCTATTTTATTATCTGAAATCCTGTGCTGCAAAGAGTTAAGCAGATTTTCTGCATTGTAAACTACAGATGAACATAATAATTCGGAATATTTATCGGACTTTTGAACACAGTGGTTTTTAAACATAATTTTGAGGACACGAGACAACCTCAACCCTCTAACGTCGCTTGGTGATGGCACATTCGCATGATCTATCTCTGCTGTGTAGCAGTCTGTCATGTGACATTCTGTAGGATCGGGGTGTGTGGATTGGCTAAAGTAACGTTGCTTTACTGCTTCTTAAAATACAATAAACTTATGCTTATATTATCGGCTACGAAACTAAAGACTCGCTACGGGTGCGCTCGACTTTTACTTGTTAGACGCTATCTTGAAGACCGTGAAGGACTGACCTCGCCCGCGCCCTTGCACCCTTATTTAAACCGTTCATCCTCCTCATTCATACCCGGACTTTCCTCCCCGGTCATGCTCCTTTCTCGTTCGCCCGCGCCCTTGCACCCTTATTTAAACCGTTCATCCTCCTCATTCATACCCGGACTTTCCTTAACATCCTTAAACTTTCGCTCAACTCTACCATAAATAATCCTTGCAGTCGATCCTTGCGCACATGGTCACTTTCATTCTAAGTCCAGACACACTCGACATTTCCCAGAGCCACACTTATTCCGTTCCCACAATTCTGAACCCTTTACTATCCATTTTCGAAGACAATTCTATATTTCTAGTACTTGCAATTCACACTTCTCTTGCTTCTCGCAAACTTTTATGGATACTGAAATGACAGCAAGTTATTGAAAGGGAAAACCCGTAGACCCTTTCCCCATAACTCAATTACTGTATCGTCTCCTAATGTTGAAATGGACGTAGGAAATTTATGACGTGGCTTGAAAGGGCCTAGATATAGTGGAAGTATTTTTCCTCTTATGAAAGGAAACCCAAAAAATTAGTAGAAGATTCGCTCGAATCAAAATACTGTAGGATTTTTAGCTATACTGACACAAGGTTCCTCTCAATTATAACACTCAACGTCTCGATCACACACTCTCTATTCTCGACTACACCCCGTTTGCCTGCCTCGCGTCCTTGCATCCCTATTTAGAGCCAGATCTATCTCATTCTATACACACGCTTTCTCTCTCAATCATTCTACAGACATTCTGATAAAAGGATTTGCCGCTATCATTTGTTCTTTCTGCGCCAAACACCTGATCCCGCCGTTTGCTACTCCTTGCTTTTCAAGGAGCCGTCCAAACGCTTCCATAAGCTTGGTACACTCATTCACCTCGTCAAAACCGATGCCGCTGTTTATTATTTGATAAAGTCCTTCGCCATTCGCCACCCCACAATACTTTTCATAATTATCCTCGGCTAATTTTCGAGAACTTTGGCGTAAAATTGCAGGTTAACACGTTGAGTGCTACGTCAGTCTTTGGGGACTGACAGTAGACTTTTCGTTTGGACGGCGTGGATTCTAGGGACTGACAGTGAACTTTTCGTTTGGTCGACATTTGTGCGTGAGACTGGCATTGTCAAGGGTTAAACTATCAATGACAATTAATATATTGTAAAAATTTAATTCCCTCTGCTAAAGTAAATCTTTACACTTGCATGGCTTCTTACGATTCTTGGTGATCGCCTATTTGCCTTTCTGGTATTCCTCACCCCGTTATCTTCTGCTTATAATTTGTATATTTGTGCATTGGCTGTACCATTCTCACAGTCCAAAGTGAAACAAAGTAATCTTCTGCTCATACTCTTCGGTATACTTGAGCACTCGGTATCAAGTACTCACTCGCTGCCGCCTGAGCGGAAAGTGTAGCAAAGTCGGCGCTGCAGTCAACGTGTTAAACGTACATGTGTACTCCTCGCAAACGATTTCCAAATCTTTTTACCAAGTTCAGGAACCTTCGTTACTACGGTTTTCCGTGAAAAGTAACGTCGAGGAGACGATGATCCTTGCTGCAGACGCAGTTCATATCGACGACCGATCATTCGCACGATGAAGCATGCAGCGATTTCCAGGCTAGGTTTTTCATCGAAATATCGATAGTTGTCGCGAACAGGATTACCTGAATGGCTTTTCGACTTGGTCGATGAACGCAGAAATGGCCGACCTCTTTCGTTTGCAGCGCTAATCGGGCCACTGGAGAACAATCGCGAAACCCGGTTCGCGTAACGCGTGTAAGTTTCGGGGCAGCGAGCGTTTGCTCGTGGAAATTGGGAAATTTGAATGGACGTGAAAGGATAGCGTTGAAACGAACGGCGCCATTGCAACGAGTTCCACGTGCAAAATATACGCGGAGATAGAGCCGCAAGGGGGTTTAATTTCCTCTTCTTTGCCCGTTACTGCAGAGGAACGACACCGTTAACCGTGTTTCGTTCACTCGGTCGAAGCTGTTACACATTCTCTCTTACACCGCTCTATTTTATTAGCGAGTTTCTAGAAGAAGAAACAGCCTCGCGATGCGTTTACCAACGAGACACGGAACGAGCTCGCGAAACGCGATTTGCGGAGCGGCTGCTGCGAAATTGGTGTTCCTTTATTTAATTCGCGCAGTCAGGCATATACGAGTCATGCAAATAAGACAGCGTTAATGCGTATAGTGATCGGAAAATATTTCTCGTAAAAGCATATTTTCGTAGCAGTGATCTAACGCTAGATTTACGAAACCCGTCAATTTGACGGATGGGTTGCTCCAATTATACGACGGTAACAAATTTAGTTAACTTATATTAACCCTTAACGCTCCAAGTGTGCCTCTCAGGCATCACCGATATACGTCGCTCTATATCAAATGTATTTTTGGGTCGTGCAATTATACTCAATTATAATTAATATAAATATTGTAATCAAAATTATATTACTTCAGAGATGAATAAAGATTGTTTTGAATGACTTTAATATTATTATTTACACGTCATTGTAGCATTTAAAATCTGACACTTCAAAACTTGCGAGTCGAAGTATGATGAGAATAAGTTAGAGTTGCCTGTCGATATTCACAATTAAAAGTCGGAGCGTTAAGGGTTAAGACTGTCAACCCTTTGCACTCGAGAGGTGACTGTCAGTCACCATTTAATCAGATTCTAAAGATCGAAATAATATATCAAATTTAAAATTAACGATGTGTGGAATGTCGAAGAAAAATAATTCTACGTCTTAATTTGCCTATGATTTCTCATTTACCATTTGAAAAATATCGTCGACTCTATGACAGAAAGTCTTGGAATTACTATTTTTCTGTAACGAAAAAGTCGTCGAGTGCAAAGGGTTAATATTGTAATTGTTTTTAAATCAAACAAATCGTTAAAAAAAGAACAGACACGTGGTTTCCTTTACCTGTCAATTTGACAAGTGTCCGGAGAAATAGGTATACAGATAGCGTCCGTAAATCTAGTGTTAATTACGAAAAATCGTGCACTGAAAAAATGTTTTATTTTACTTAACCATCATGCACCTATCCCATGCAAAATTTCCTCAAATTATTGTTTTTTTATTTTTTAATACTAAATTACATTTACAACTAGCTTCATTGAGCTAACCAGCAAATTTGATGAATTAAAGATATGATTTGCATGCGGTAAACGCTCCGTAGCGTTGCCGCTAATATTATATGTGATGTTCCTTCTTTAATTTAATTCCATAAATCGGTTTGTTTATTCCTTTTCAGTCTTCTGTGTCGTGGTATATGATTTAGATCCTTGATGTGTTCGTTGGGATGATTTGCCCTCAAATTTTGTGCACGATTAAAACAAGTCTGGTCATTGGTCATTGTGCTTTTTGAACACGAACAACTCGCCCCGTTTCTTTAATTTAATTCCACAAATCGGTTTGTTTATTCCTTTTCAGTCTTCTGTGTCGTGGTATATGATTTAGATCCTTGATGTGTTCGTTGGGATGATTTGTCCTCAAATTTTGTGCACGATTAAAACAAGTCTCGTCATTGGTCATTGTGCTTTTTGAACACGAACAACTCGCCCCCTAAATCAAATAACAAACGCTTGTATTATCCAACAGAGAGGAAATCATTATATATTATAAATCTCAGACACGTACCCTCACATTTCCATTCACTCATCACCATATTCTTCATTTTCCCTCCAGGAAAGCCCCACTCCCAAACTTTCGTTATTCCACAATCCACCAAATGACGACTCGTGCATCAGCCATCAAACACAAATATAAATACTACTCACCATCCTCCTGTATTATAATCGAATAATCTCATATTCTTTCCTCTCGGCTATCAGCCAAAAAGTTTCGCGACCCAGGTTCCCTTTAGGTAGACGTGCTTCCGATTTTGAAGCATAATGGAACACTATGTTTCGATTTGTGTAAGCTTCTAGGGTCCATATCAATGAATTGATTCTCTTTCGTTGCTTGTAATTATCCTAAGACGACTTTTCACTTAAGTCACTAGCGCCACCACGGTCTATATCTCCATGCGGTCACTAATCGCGATATCTCAATATTTAGAATATTAATTATCCTGAAGCTTTTCGTTATTATTGTTGCAATCATTGTGACAATACATTCTTCTTATTAGCGTACATTTTCTAACAGTATTGGAACTTGATCTCATACAAATAAATGAATAAATATATTTTGGACACAGAATACGTCAATCTCACAAACCCTAGCGTGCTTAGAGACCTAAGAAATCAAATAACAAACGCTTGTATTATCCAACAGAGAGGAAATCATTATATATTATAAATCTCAGACACGTACCCTCACATTTCCATTCACTCATCACCATATTCTTCATTTTCCCTCCAGGAAAGCCCCACTCCCAAACTTTCGTTATTCCACAATCCACCAAATGACGACTCGTGCATCAGCCATCAAACACAAATATAAATACTACTCACCATCCTCCTGTATTATAATCGAATAATCTCATATTCTTTCCTCTCGGCTATCAGCCAAAAAGTTTCGCGACCCAGGTTCCCTTTAGGTAGACGTGCTTCCGATTTTGAAGCATAATGGAACACTATGTTTCGATTTGTGTAAGCTTCTAGGGTCCATATCAATGAATTGATTCTCTTTCGTTGCTTGTAATTATCCTAAGACGACTTTTCACTTAAGTCACTAGCGCCACCACGGTCTATATCTCCATGCGGTCACTAATCGCGATATCTCAATATTTAGAATATTAATTATCCTGAAGCTTTTCGTTATTATTGTTGCAATCATTGTGACAATACATTCTTCTTATTAGCGTACATTTTCTAACAGTATTGGAACTTGATCTCATACAAATAAATGAATAAATATATTTTGGACACAGAATACGTCAATCTCACAAACCCTAGCGTGCTTAGAGACCTAAGAAATCAAATAACAAACGCTTGTATTATCCAACAGAGAGGAAATCATTATATATTATAAATCTCAGACACGTACCCTCACATTTCCATTCACTCATCACCATATTCTTCATTTTCCCTCCAGGAAAGCCCCACTCCCAAACTTTCGTTATTCCACAATCCACCAAATGACGACTCGTGCATCAGCCATCAAACACAAATATAAATACTACTCACCATCCTCCTGTATTATAATCGAATAATCTCATATTCTTTCCTCTCGGCTATCAGCCAAAAAGTTTCGCGACCCAGGTTCCCTTTAGGTAGACGTGCTTCCGATTTTGAAGCATAATGGAACACTATGTTTCGATTTGTGTAAGCTTCTAGGGTCCATATCAATGAATTGATTCTCTTTCGTTGCTTGTAATTATCCTAAGACGACTTTTCACTTAAGTCACTAGCGCCACCACGGTCTATATCTCCATGCGGTCACTAATCGCGATATCTCAATATTTAGAATATTAATTATCCTGAAGCTTTTCGTTATTATTGTTGCAATCATTGTGACAATACATTCTTCTTATTAGCGTACATTTTCTAACAGTATTGGAACTTGATCTCATACAAATAAATGAATAAATATATTTTGGACACAGAATACGTCAATCTCACAAACCCTAGCGTGCTTAGAGACCTAAGAAATCAAATAACAAACGCTTGTATTATCCAACAGAGAGGAAATCATTATATATTATAAATCTCAGACACGTACCCTCACATTTCCATTCACTCATCACCATATTCTTCATTTTCCCTCCAGGAAAGCCCCACTCCCAAACTTTCGTTATTCCACAATCCACCAAATGACGACTCGTGCATCAGCCATCAAACACAAATATAAATACTACTCACCATCCTCCTGTATTATAATCGAATAATCTCATATTCTTTCCTCTCGGCTATCAGCCAAAAAGTTTCGCGACCCAGGTTCCCTTTAGGTAGACGTGCTTCCGATTTTGAAGCATAATGGAACACTATGTTTCGATTTGTGTAAGCTTCTAGGGTCCATATCAATGAATTGATTCTCTTTCGTTGCTTGTAATTATCCTAAGACGACTTTTCACTTAAGTCACTAGCGCCACCACGGTCTATATCTCCATGCGGTCACTAATCGCGATATCTCAATATTTAGAATATTAATTATCCTGAAGCTTTTCGTTATTATTGTTGCAATCATTGTGACAATACATTCTTCTTATTAGCGTACATTTTCTAACAGTATTGGAACTTGATCTCATACAAATAAATGAATAAATATATTTTGGACACAGAATACGTCAATCTCACAAACCCTAGCGTGCTCAGAGACCTAAGAAATCAAATAACAAACGCTTGTATTATCCAACAGAGAGGAAATCATTATATATTATAAATCTCAGACACGTACCCTCACATTTCCATTCACTCATCACCATATTCTTCATTTTCCCTCCAGGAAAGCCCCACTCCCAAACTTTCGTTATTCCACAATCCACCAAATGACGACTCGTGCATCAGCCATCAAACACAAATATAAATACTACTCACCATCCTCCTGTATTTAAATCGAATAATCTCATACACTTTCCTCTCGCCTATCAGCCAAAAAGTTTCGCGATCCAGGTTCATCCGTTCCCCCAGGAACCGACTTTTATCGCCGTTGCTGGCAGATGAACGAGACGGGATCCCCGTGCGTGCATAATATCTCGAGACGAGATCCTCCCCAAGAGATTCGCCTTCTGTTTCTCGTTCCTTCCGCATCGCGGACGAGGCGGAAACGCGCGAGACTTTGAGCTGCAGCTGTGCTCGCGATATGAAAACGCCTGGTTGTCCTCGCTACTTAGACACCCGCGCTATTTTTCTCCCGTGTATATTTCACTCTACCGCGAATTCCGGGAGCGTCTCTCCGCTTTCTCCGTTGCGCGTTCTCACCTTGCACAATTTCCATATCTCGCGCAATTTCCATCCCATAGGTTATTCAATCGTCGAAGCTGCAATCTCTCCGCCATCGCGCGGAATCGCCGGAGATCGAACGGTTCCAGTTCCACCGGGTTCACGAGACTTCGTGAGAGACGTGCATGCTATTTGGAGAGAGGCATTTCTCTCTATCCGTGGAAAAGTTTCTGTCCGCGCGCTGAATCCTCGCGCCGCAGCAGACGGCTCGCATTAGCAGCTCGTGGCTTATCGCGGTAAACGCCGCGCTCGTAAATCTGATCGCGTTTACACGCCGCGCCCAGCTTGCTGTGTTTACGCTGTTCCGGGCGTCGTTTGTTCCCGGCGTCGCGACGACCCCCTGGTCACGAAATCGGCCGACGATTCGCGTTAAGGGTGGCTTATCGCGCGTGCTGCCCTAGGACGCACGCGTTAATTCGAAGACAAACAACGACTATCCCGCTGAGGATCGTGATTTGCACGTGATCTCCCTTTACAACGTGGATCACTTTGTTTCCTGCTCGTCGCGCTACGTGTACCTCGCGGTATTAGTTAGGGTTTAGGTGGTAGCATCGTATCGGTTTGCTGACACGATCGTGCAAGTAGGGGCTGCGTAATTTTATTCTTTTCTTGTACCACGGTGGAGATGGATGTGCTTGTCAAGGTCTGGGTGTGCTTGCAGGCTTCGCGAGAAGTCGGGTGTATCTGTGCTGTCTCGTGAATCATCTCTGAAAGAGCAAGCTGAACAGTATAATATTGCGAATATGGTAGGCAAGTGTGTGGTTGATTAATTATAATGCAGTACAAATCGATTGAGCTGATATCTTATAATTTGCCAGCAGTTTATATGAATTTCGTTGCTCGGGTTATAATATCCAATAGAAATTCGTTTTTATCGGTTTATTAATTAGGACAAGGCAGTTATTATATAATATAATGCGATATAATTAATGGTTAAACATGTATCGAAGGTGTAGAGATAATTAACACGTATACTAATTGACGTAAACTCCTGTGCATAATTGATATTAATTAAAGTCGTGCAGTGTGTGTAAAGAATTATTCGCGATTATTACTCGTTGCTACTTCTAATATCGTTGACATAATCGCATACTTTACCTATCGAGTCACTCGCGGAGATCTGATGTCACTGTTTCACAAATAGAAAATTAAAGAACAGGAAATATAAATAACGCGATATAAGTTACGAGCGAATTTTAAGTAGTTTAAAAATGGGTTAAAAGACCTGTCTATATCTTTACTGCAGTCGTGAAGTTAAGTCGAGTCTTGGTTACTGGCTGGAAGTGTTACGAGCAATCCGTAAATCGGCTCGCATAACATGGCAAGTGGGCCAGAGCCACAATCAGTTCCGACTATTTATACAAATTGACTATTTATAAAATAAGATTAAGAGTAGCGGCGTAACGTATTCCAGTACTGTCCCGATATTCGCCGGCAGGCATCTAAAAGTAGGGATTTCAAGAGCATCAAAGATGGAGGAGTTAGCGTTCGTCTCTTGCCTCTCTCCCGTTAGTCATTTCCTCGCGGGAACACATGCTTAGATACGGTCGTTCAATTGAACGTCGAACATCGAACGTCGAGCGCTTTGTTCCGATGGCTGAGAAGATACTTAGAGCGTATCATCCTCCGCACAAAGGTTGCCCGGGAAGTGTGCTTCTCGCTGGTCGTGAGAAGACTCGAAAATACCTAATTCAGACGATGTTTTCCAGAAGCGTCTACGATGAAGTAGACTCCGGAACAAAGAGTCATTCTAGACAAAGCACATTGTCAACCTCGTTTCATTTTCAACGATAGTAATCTCGCTGTATTTATTCTACGTACGAGTACTCGTTCAACGTGTTACGGTCCGTTATCGAAAGTCTACTTCTCATTGACACCAATTTCGTGCGACCATGAACGTGTAGCTGTTAGGATAGTTTATAGAGGACCGAATGGGAGCGTATGAGAACTACGGATTAATTGGCTCCGTGTAAGTGGAGACTCAAATTTCCAATTTTAGAGAGCAGGAAGTAGAAAGATTCTACTCGGTATGTGAGAAATCCTTGTTATTTTGTTCTTTTCGATAAAAATTGGTATGACACCGTGTAATTGTAGGTATAACTCGAAAGTCGCGTGACTCGAGTACCGTGTATCTCGTTGGATACCTATATATGTTACAATCATTGCGCTGTGATTTTATATTTTCAGATCGAAGAAAATCTGTTTTAAAAAGTTACGCGAATTTCGGTGCTGACTCGACACATGTATCGAGTATCGGCTCAACACATGTATCGAGTATGGGCTCAACACATGTATCGAGTAAGGGTCTCAACACATGTATCGAGTAAGGGTCTCAACACATGTATCGAGTAAGTGTCTTTACACAGGAAAGATATACCCACACGGTTTACTCCTTAGGCAGTTGGTATTTTCGTAATTCCTACTATACGAAATTTTCCATAAACTCGGTGGATAGGTCAGAACCGTGGGTAACAAGTGACAAAAATTTTACGTAAACTAGGAATCGTGTTAAACACGAGCACCGTCGTTAAGGAGTTGATCCGATGGATCGTCCCACGGTTTAACACTGTACACTTTCACGAGGCGACGCATGGAACGAGCATTCAGCTGCGCAAGAAATTTGATAATCCGTATGGCCCTCGGCGCGAACGCTAAAGGGGTTAATTTCGCGAGGAACTCGAGTGTTCGATTCCCACGTGCGCTGGAAAATTGTACGTCGGTAAGGTACTCGATGGAGTTTCGTTTCATCGATCTCGCGTAGCTGTAAATTCGATCAGGCGTGAAGATTTCATCGGAGAATATTTCGCCGGGGATATCGGAGATGGCGTCCCGGAAGCTGACAGATATCTCGCGAAAATTCGACGGGGGAGAAAAATTTCGTTACGTCGAGCCGTTGCGCGCGAAGAATACGTTCTCGTTCCGTTGATTAATTTCAGTAATTGCGAGAAACGGCGGACGGGGTGGAAAAATATCAGACGGAGGAAGAATATTCTGAAATTTAAAAAGACTTGGCCAAGTTTCGCCGTTCTTCCTTCCGCTTTCTGGTGTCCACCGTTTTGGCCAAATACGACTGTCGTGACCGAGAGGCGTGGTCCGTGGATAGGACCAGAACGTAAACATTGTTAAACTCGTGGTTAATTTTCGCAGATGTTTCCCTGTCTCAGTTGCGTGTTATTCTTCGCCGCGTTCGCATAAAATGGCTCGACGTGTAACCAACTCTGTTGATTATGGTAGGCGGCATCGAAACTTAAATCGTAGGGCAAGGGGTTAAAGACTCTACGATAAAGACAATAGAATTATACACGATTCAACGAGAATTGGTAGGAGATATAAGCAGAAAGTTCACGTGATTCACAGATACAGATTTTGCACTTTAAATTCACCCTATTGCACAGGAAATACTTCTACATAAATATTTTACTTAAAACACGTCGAATAAATAAGCTTGAATTAATGATATAAAAATTTCTAAAATCATTAAAATATTTCGAATAAAAAAGGAAAAAATAAATAATTTTAAAAAATTTATTATAAATGTTCTTAATAATGTTAAAATTAAATGGAATACTTTTATTATATCAGATATTTATTTGAAAATAGTTACCAATTTATTAAAATACACGTGTATTGCATATTTTACAATTGCATTAAATTTATATGTATGTACATACGTAGCCTAAACTATAATGGCTTCCCTGCAGCTGCTGTTGGTAACTCGATATACGTGTTCATGTAATAATTATAACAATTTATGGATGTAACAGTTGCAACAGAGTTATTGATTGCATGTACCAAATGTTCACCATTTGAAGGATCAATTAACATATTTCTTGCGCAAAATTTAACTTTGGAAATGGCTTTTTCAGTGGGATTTGTCATAGGGGAATATGATGGTAGAAAAAGTAGAGTATGCTTTGTCTGACCATCGTCAGAGATTTCCTGCGTCTTGTACGCGATACATATGTACTTTATTAAATTGCTAATTACCTGTAATTGGTAATTGGTAATTACCTTTAAATAATCTTACTAACTAATTTATATTCAATGTATTTTAAATAAAATATTTATGTAGAAGTACTTCATTTTATAAAACGTGAATTTAAAGTGCAAAACATGTAAGTGGCTGCTGAACGTTACTACTCAGGGGCGCATTTTAGGGGCCTCTGAGAAGGCCCCACGCATTTGCATCCCTACTGTGTAGAGATCTCGATATTACGTTTCGACTGTGTTCTGATCTTCTCAGTGTTTGAGGTTAGGTATTCGAATAACAAAGTACATCGCAACTTATTAAGCAAAAACATTCATTAAAAGAAAAGACAGCGAAAAATAATTTAAATAAATAGAAAAAACAAGAAAAAAGTACAATTCTTTGAACTTTTATATCACACACTTCCAGCACCAGTACCAGGCATACACGAGCACGTGGTTATTCCATTCTCATACACTCCTCAACTCACTTCCCCACAACACGCACACCAACACACCGAACCGATGCCACTGGGCATAGAAACACGATTACCACTCTAACACTCAGTTCTCGTTGACCTGAGCATAGTTTACGTTTGCGAGAGGACGTAAACGCCATAAGTTTAACCCCTTGGCTACTGTGGGCGCATATACACGCTCAGAAATTCTGCTTTCGCGACGCGGAAGGCGCATATAAGCGCTCAACGCAGTTTGATTTTCTGCCACAGAGGGCGCATCTGTACCGAAAATTTTGCCATATATAAGCGCTCAACGCAGTTTGATTTTCTGCCACAGAGGGCGCATCTGTACCGAAAATTTTGCTATTCTCGGCGGACATTGTAAATGAATTGCTACCCATGTGGTACGACCGGTGCGTTTCAAAGTCTGCCATAGTCAAAGGGTTAATCGTCGTACAGAACATCAGTACCCTTTCTAACCGATGCTGCACCCGTGTGTTCCAGGACACGTAGCCGGGCAGTAACGAGGGAATCTCGCGAAAATTCTAAAGTGGACATGCGTGTCGAAGATCGGCCTGAAGCAGAACACCGATGACGCAGGGTAAGTGTAACTGGCTCGTTATCCGATCGGGGACAAAAGGAGGAAACGCGATTCGGAAGGGGTCGATGAAAATCGCGGCTGGTCCCGGGCCGCGTCGCCATAAATGGCGTGGCGCGGGCCAACGAGCGCGTTTCTCAAACCATTAGGTGAAAGGCCCTCCTCTCCGTGTCTCTCTTTCGCTCTCCTCTCGTCGGTCGTGTTCCTCTTTCCTCATTAACTTGATTGCCCGATACCTCTCGTGGTAACGAACCACGCGTGGTGCATACTTCCTGCTTCGTGCGACGCGCGCGCACCCTGCGCGGCTGCGTGCCGCATGAAAAATGGCCCAATTCATTTTTCTCCCCGCGAATTGCCATTACCGCGCCGTTAATTGCCATGGGTTATCAAGATCGAGAGTCATTGTAAATTTTAATGCGTTTCATACCTCGTTGAACGATTCGCTTTGCGAGGCGTGTATACATGCGCACACGGCTCGGCAGATATACAGGGTGTCGTGTAATGCGCGGGATAATGTGGCGTGGGTAGATTCCAAATGATAGAATAGGAAATTTTGTTGCCCACTTTTTCGTGATTATTATCATTAACGATAAATTTATGGACGCTTCTTGTGTATCTATCGATCATTTATATCATTTATATAAAATTTGTAAGATTTTTTTTTATTCGAATCAAAATCAGTGGAAATCGTATACCTGGTGATAAATTATCTACACGTTTATTTTTACCATGCACAATATATTTAATACTATATATTTAAGTACGTGTTATCTTTTGCACGTTACCAGATTAACTATTGTAGTTACATCTAATATTGTGAGTAATGGTCTTCGTCCCCCCACCACCTAATTATCCTAATAATTATTTGACTAGATAGATGACGTTGCTATAAATCGCAGATTCTCAACAATTATGTATAAAAATTTGTTTGGAAATTAATGAAAATGAAAATACAAAAATTATTGTATGTAGGTAGTAGTTCATTTTTACCTAGTGAATTTAGTAATTCATTTATCCTATCTTCTGGAACAAAAATATGGATTGATACGGTTACCTGTATCACTCTGTATACTGTTTTATATCAATCACTAGCATAGCACACGTGGTTCCACACGAGTTAAGTAAGTTTCTCGACTCTTGGTCGCCATTTTGATAAATTCTAAAGAAAACTCTAATGAGATAACTATACACATATCTTAGTTGATAAACGATGACCCAAAAACACAATTTTGCTATGGCAAATCCGTATGTATACTCGTAGCAATAAAATTTGGTCGGAAATGAATGAAAATGAAAATTATTATATATATAATAGTAATTATTTTATCCTATCTTCTGGGACAAATATATTGCTCGATTCAGTTACCTGCATCACCCTGTATGCTGTTTTATACCAATCGCTATCATAGCACACGTGGTTCTACATGATTTAAATAACGTATGTACATTCTTGACTAAAGCGTATCAAAAATGTATAAAATGTACCATTGACGTTAACCCTTCTCGAATCTTGGTCGCCATTTTGATAAATTTTAAAGAAAACTCTAATGAGGTAACTGTACACATATCTTAGTTAATAAATGATAACCCAAACACGTAATTTTGCTATAGCAAATCCGTATATATACTCGTAGCAATAAAATTTGATCGGAAATGAATGAAAATGAAAATATAAAAATTATTGTATGTAGGTAATAGTTCATTTTTACCTAGTGCATTTAGTAACTAGTTTATCCTATCTTCTGGAACAAAAATATGGATTGATACGGTTACCTGTATCACTCTGTATACTGTTTTATATCAATGACTAGCATAGCACACGTGGTTCCACACGAGTTAAGTAAGTCTCTCGACTCTTGGTGACCATTTTGATAAATTCTGATGAAAACTCTAGTGAGATTACTATACACATATCTTAGTTAATAAATGTTAACCTAAAAACACAATTTTGCTATACTAAATTTGTATATACACTCGGAGGAATAAAATTTGGTCGGAAATAAATCCGTTCGAAATTTTCAACTCTTCTCGCTTCTTCTAAACCGGTGAGTTTAAAATGGCACGAACATTCTTCAAAGAGGACCAACTCCGCGATCTTTCTATTTGACATAACATTTCTCCTCTCGATCGTTGAGCCTTATGTACGAGAGATGTTGGTATATTGCCCTCGCGTTGCTCGTTGGCACACACGCAACCGGAAATTGTATCCGGAGTCGCCGCGGAAACGCAATCGATGGTCCGCGTTCATAAAATATCGGAAACTCCGCTGGTTTCCTCCTTTTTCTGCTCCGCAAAATAGCGGCCATTTCGAAAGATAACGTCCCGCTTTGCCCGTTCGAATATTTAAATTAGACCAGCGTCTGCGTTACGAGCAGAAGAATTTTTCGATCGCGCAACCCCGGTCACTCGTCTCACGGAATAACAGGGGGAAATAGGGGTGCTGCTGCGAGATGTACGTCTCTTTATTTAATCCACGCAGTGAAGTATGTGAGCCGTTCAATTCAAACAGCTTACATTGATCAGATCCACGAACAGCAGAAGATTGCGCAAATTTTAAACGTGTTTCGCAGGGCAAATTCCTGCTTTTTTCCTGCTGGATAAAGAAATTATTGTAAAAATGCAAGAATAGTGCGTAGAATAGTAATTATTTCTAAAGTTTGACGAGAAATTGCAATTATTCAGAAGCACAAATAATTTTGTAGGGAATAGGATTGGCATAGAAAATGCTAGGATTGAAATATATTTATGTAGGATTTCTAGCTAGAGATCTGCTCTTTTTAATAATAAAACAGGTTTATTTAACACTAGGTTTACGAACGCTATCTGTATACCTATTTTTAAGGACACCTGTCAAATTGACAGATAAAGGAAACCACGTGCCTTCTTTTAACGATTAGTTTAATTTAAAAACAATTATATATTCTATTAACAGTCTTAACCCTTTGCACTCGAGGATTTTTTGGCTAGAGAAGAGTGGAAAATCAAAGATTCTCTGCTAAAAAGCTGACGATACTTTTAATAAAGAATTGTATAATAATAGAATTGTAGAATTATTTGATTTCGATACCTCGCACACTGTTACGTTACCTTAAATTTGATATATTAATTAATATCGATCTTCCAAATTTTATGAAATGGTGACTGAAGATCACCTCTCGAGTGCAAGGATTAATACCGATCAGTATACCTGTACTCAACAGGTATTTTCGCAAAACTCAGTGTTCCCTTCGCGATGCATCGTTCTTTCCTCTCTCACGAGGTCTCGAAACGCATTATCACTTGTAAATAATTAAACGTGCAGTCTCGAGAGCATTACCGTGTTTCTGAAAGCTTCATCAAGCATCAGGTATGCAGGGACTGATAAAAATCCTGCAGCTGAAATCCTTGAATAGTCAGAAGCCGAGGTGTCTATCCTCGTTATTCCCTTTGTAATTGTAGAAAAATTTATTCGTTCATCCGTCTTTTATGAAATTCTAGGGCGAATAACAGAGGAATTTTCGAAACCCTGTGCTTATTAGAGCTTGCAACTCTTACTCGGTTTAAGCGCTTTCAGAACGCGCAGAATTCGCTAAATTGTGAACCGGTTTATTATTTAACGCGAGTGGAAAAGTATTGGCCGGTGCTCGTGCGAGGCGTGTTTGTAAAATAAACAGGGTGGATACGCAACAGAGACTCGTCGGGGCCCCTCCAGATCTCTGCTTTTGTCACGGTTTGTTTCGTCCGCGGGATAATCGCGTCCTGTCGTGCAAAAGGATTATTTCTCTCTCTCTGCTCGCGGTGTCGAATCGTGGAATAAAATATGTCGGGCAGAATCGGTACAATCGAGGTATTTCGCGGGAGAAAAATAAGGGAGAATGAGACGGGAGAAGGGCTAAATAAGGATTAAAAAGAATTATACATCGAGTAAATTCAGCGAAGATAAATCTATATCTACGGACGAGGAAGAATATTAAAAATTATTTTACGGTATTGTAGGATACCTAAAGAAATAGCAAATCAACTTTTGCGAGCAAAAACAAATTGTAAACCGATCGATACTTTCTAGAAACAAATCGAAAAGTTATTCTGTATAGCAAAATTGAGTTGCGTGACTCCTCTACGGGGAGGTGAAGCGTAGGTTAAGGAAAGCATAAAAGAGTGGTCCTTCACTGAATAACACACAATTCATTCCTTTTCAACGCAGTTCGAAAGCTGCTTCTGCGATTTTGTATCAAAAATTCGACTTCTTTGCGATAAAATCTCACCACTGCCTCAGAACTGCGCAAAATTGCGCAGAATAGAGTTATTGACAAGCAAAACAGAGTCCTTAGAAATTGGTTGTGACCAGCACAAGCGTGAGTCGCTTGGTATTACAAAGAAAGTTTTAAAAGAGTTTTGTTTGTTTTCGTTATCTTGGTGTTCTTTCTCTAAGTTAAATCAGTTTATGAGTTTTGAGTTTGTGTTACTGTGTTCTATTCTTTCGTGAATTTTCAGTGTCTCAAGACCAGTTCTGCCATCCTACAGTATTAAATTTTTCTCTCGTTTTTTAACTTAATATTTGTCTATTTAAAATAATATATTGGAGAATTTTTGATAGGTGGGGAAATAAAAATTACTAGGGGCGCCCTTTAGTGCAATTTAATAAAATTTCAAACATCAATGTTAATTAATACGTCAAATTTAAGATAATATATATAAATAATTCTACGTCTTAATTATTATAGATTTTTTATTTACTGCTCGATTTTATTTCATTTATTTAACCCTTTGCACTCGAGGGGCCCCCCTTCAGTGCATTTTAATAAAGTTTCGAGCATCGATGTTAATTAATACGTCAAATTTAAGATAACGTATATAAACAATAATATAAATAATTCTACCTGTTAATTATTATAGATTTTTTATTTACTGCTCGATTTTATTTCATTTATTTAACCCTTTGCACTCGACAGGCCCCCCTTCAGTGCGATTTAATAAAATTTCGAACATCGATGTTAATTAATATGTCAAATTTAAGATAACGTATATAAACAATAATATAAATAATTCTACGTGTTAATTATTATAGATTTTTTATTTACTGCTGAAAAAAGTATCGTCAGCTTTATAATAGAAAATCTTTGAACTCCTATCCTATTTTAATCAACAAATCATCGAGTGCAAAGGGTTAAAGGGCACACGTATTATAGTGAAGTCATAACCTCAATTTTCAAAACGTTTAACACTATATAAATTCACTGCGCTATATATACTGTAAATATAATAATAGCGTACTTGTAATAATAATAACGAAGATCGTGCAATGGAATAATCAGGTATGCATAGTTATCCGAATAACACTAATCTCGTTAATAATAATTCCATATGTAGAGTAAATGAAAAACAAAAAATTTGAAATCTGTTATAGTGGTTCCAGTGTCAACCCTCGATTAGTATCCCTTGATTTTATGCAGTGCATTCATGTCTCGAAGAATACGAAAACTTGGGCTAATAGA
This sequence comes from Eufriesea mexicana, assembly GCF_001483705.2. Taxonomy (NCBI): domain Eukaryota; kingdom Metazoa; phylum Arthropoda; class Insecta; order Hymenoptera; family Apidae; genus Eufriesea; species Eufriesea mexicana. The sequence goes on along the minus strand of NW_016909160.1, from coordinate 93,265 downwards.
AAATAGTAGATAAATAATTTATCAATAACATAACACGTATCTCAGATCAAACTCTATTTAATAACAATAATTATAAATAATAATCCAGACTCAGGCCAAAATAGACCCCAGGTCCGATTAAAATCTCGTGTTACATCCCTGAAAAATTCAGTTCCAAATTATCGCATTATCATGTAACACGTGTTATCATTTCATGTCATTATTTATTATTACTCAATCCTGTTCAACTTAATTTTATTTTCCTCTATGTAACTAGGTGTATATCATTGTACCTTTTATTGTCTGCTGTACAGCATTTCCTATTTCGTGTGTGCACGTGTTACATCTCTTAATTAAAAAGGGCTTCGCCCGTAAGTTTCGATAAATAAACTAAACTAAATAAAATTATCTCGTCCTAAGTAATATCTCGGCGAAAATTTGGAAAGTGGATTTGCTCGAAACGGGAAATTCCATCGAACGCGTGCATTTTCCCAGCGGACGGCTCGATTTCCCTCGATAACCATTACACGGTTTGCTTTGCTCACGGAACGCACTTTGCCCGCGAAGCAAGTGAAATTAACGCGGGATTGTTGTTTTCATCCGCAAACTCCTCTCAATTCCGCTGATTTTTTCCGCTCTTCTAAAATTCCATTTATTCGCGGCAACGTGCCGGTAATTCGAACTTCAGTTCCCACCAGCAGTTCGTTTCCCGGCCGCGTTTGCGTTCTTCCATGGAGGCGTTGCGCCGTGAAATTCCGCCGGAAATTCCGCGCTGTCTTTCACGCAGGTCTCGCAACGACGCTGTTTCTTTGCAACAGCCCTGTAACGCCGTTTTGCACACATCGAAACGTGGAAACCGTGAATGTAACTCGTTGCTGTTCCTCTGTTGTACGCGTTGCGTTCTTCCGGCGAGGAAGAGCAGGAAGATCGAAGGTGCTCGAGGGTTCCTTCGAAACACGAGCCCGATTCTGTTTTATCGCGTGGAAAGTGAGGATATGCGGAGCATCGCGACGGTAATTCTCCGGAAACTGGAAGCAACAGGGGATCGTTGCGGTATAAACCGAGTTGAATCGAGTGTTGCAAGAAATCGTTCCGCTTTGACGCTGCAATCAGCGGCTCCTCTTCGCGGTTTCGACACAGTTGTTTCACGGTCCAGGCCTGTTCAGTGAAATTCGAGTCCTCGTGGGTTTGTTCGTCGAAGTGAGACGTTGGAGACGCGGTGTTTTCCGCGCTGAATGCATCGTCATAAGCGGTAATAAGCGTCCTTTGGGACGCGAAGGCGATTATTCGTGTGGTTGAGAGGGAAAAAACGCGGTTGTGACTTACTCGCGATGACATCGTCAGCGTGAAACCGCATTGAACCGCGTAGAATCGCGTGCTCGTGAGATTGGGACGTGTCAGAGCGAGACGTCGTGAATGTGGTGTTTCCAGTGACGTCGCGATGCGTCGAATGCCGCGTCATCACGCGTCGTGTGGTGATAAGCGTCCATTGGAACGCGAAGACGATCACTCGCGTGGTCGTGAAGAAGAAGTCGCGGCTGCGGCTTGTTTGTGAACTAGTATGGTTGCATTCTTCTCGTGAAACCTCGTCAAACCGCGCGAAACCGCGTGAAACCGCGCTAAACCGCATAGAACTGAGTCGAACCGCGTAGAAGCGCATAGGAATCGCGTAAAACCGCATAGAACTGCGTAGAAACACGTAGGAACGACGTAGAATCGCATAGAAACCGCGTGGAACCGTGTCGAACAGCGTAGAACCATGTTGAACAGCGTAGAACCATGTCGAACCGCATAGAACCACGTCGAACCGCATCGAACCGTGTCAAACCGCTTAGAATCTCGTAGAATCACATAGAACCGCATAGGAACCGCGTTGAACCGTGTTGAACAGCGTAGAACCATGTCGAACCGCATAGAACCACGTCGAACCGCATCGAACCGTGTCAAACCGCTTAGAATCTCGTAGAATCACGTAGAACCGCATAGGAACCGCGTTGAACCGCATCGAACAGTGTCAAACCGTGTCAAACCACGTAGAATCCCGTAGAATCACATAGAACCGCATAGGGAACGCGTTGAACTGTGTCGAACCGCTTCGAACCGTGTCAAACCGTGTCGAACCGTGTAGAATTCCGTAGAATTCCGTAGAATCACGTAGAACCGCATAGGAACCGTGTTGAACCACATAGGAACCATGTCGAACCGCATCGAACAGTGTCAAACCGTGACGAACCGCGTAGAATCCCGTAGAATCCCGTAGAATCACGTAGAACCGCATACGAACCGCGTTGAACCGCATAGGAACCATGTCGAACCGCGTAGAATCCCGTAGAATCCCGTAAAATCACGTAGAACCGAGTCAAATCGCCTAAAACACGTAGAACCACATAGGAATCGCGTAGAACCGCATTGGAACTGCGTTGAACCGCATAGGAACCCTGTTGAACCGCATAGGAACCGTGTCGAACCGCATCGAACCATGCCAAACCGTGTCGAACCACATAAAATCGCGTAGAACCACATAGAACCGCGTTGAACCGTGTCAAACCGTGTCGAATCGCGTAGAACCACTTAGAACAGCGTCAAACTGCGTCGAACCACGTAGAACCGCATAGGAACCGCGTCAAACCGCGTTGAACCACACAGGAATCGTGTCGAACTGCATCGAACCGTGTCAAACCGCGTAGAACCGCGTAGAACCGCGTCGAACCGCATCAAACCGCATGAGGGAAAAGGAGTGAATGCTATGGAGGCGTTTGACGCTAGCGGAAGCACGCGAATTCCGGCAGCCATCGCGCTTAGGCCATCGAAACCCTTAGAATGGTCTCGCATCGCGAGTATATTGGAAATGTCGGAATTCGGATCGGTATTTTCAGAGGAGAGCGATCGAGATCATCCAGGGGGATGTATGCGATGCAATGGGAATTTTTGGGGGTTGTTTCCGATCATAAGTGTTGGGATTAGTCCTCTTCTTCCTCGTTCTTTTCTCTACTATTAACGGTAATACTTCTGCTCGACGCACCTTCTTAATAGTATAGCTACCGATCTTTAATGGATACCTAAACATAGCGGGGATAGAACATAGTAATTTTAGTGATACGATGAAGATGAGTACATATATTAATTACAATTCTACGTCAATTCGAGTCAACGCGAATTTTTTTAAAAATGTATATATATTTTTAGCAACTGCAAACAGGGAAATTCTGAGGCCAGTCATTTCGACTGGATTAGTAGCTGTGGTGTTAACGACACGCATTAGGTGACTAATTGACTGTGTAATGACCCTGTATGGGCACCACTCTCCTAACTCTGACTGTGAAAGCTCGTACATATATACGCACACGCACATATACCGTAAGATATTGCAAGTGCTGTGTTTTATCGAGCAATTGATCATTGTTCATTAGCATAAACGCGATATCTTTCGTAGGATTAGGTTTTTGTCATTTGGTGAGCCATGCGTGTCGTGAGCACTCTAACTCATTCTATATCGAATATTTTAAAGAGTAATACGAGTATAAATTAAAAATAACGTGTGCACAGTGTAAAGTGTCCATTCGTAATATTAAAAATTTACAGATAGTTATTACCCTGTGCTTACATGATCTTACGATTCGAAAAATTAGTGTCTGTCTTTATCCACATTCCAGTTGATATTATACATATTTCTCTAATAAAGGAATATTAAAATAAATTTACATAGCTATTTGCTATTATATATAATAATAATACGACGAGTAAATAAATTATTCTTTCCACTATCGATTAATCTATCGTTAAATTTATTATACTTCAAAGTTCTACTCTATATTTAACACATCACAATAGGTTTCCAATAGTTGGCAACCGGTTAGAAAACTTTTTACCCCATCGTGCAATTAATTACTACCTCATTGACTCGCATTGCTACTAAAAAGTAGACCTCAATTTCAAAAAAAGTTTCCCTTTCGAACGAATTGATTAAGACACTCTTCACACCAGTTTCATCCAAATCCCAAGACTCCAATGGCTAATCTCGACGGTAAACCGTGAGAAATTAGCGACGTTGGATTCGTTAAAAAATTCTTCTGTACAATCAGACTCTCATAGAGTCTGCCGAACTCGCGACGCGTGCTCGTAATTGCAGGTAAACAAACAGAATTAATCGCGAAGATGGCGCCAGCAGCGACGTCTCGCAATCTCGCAACTTGTTGGACTCCAGTTTCCTGAGCGTTCATTGGAACTGCTCGAGTAATTAAGCAGTTGGCACGAGTCTTTCGCGACACCTGTTTTCGCTTGGCAAACAGAGAAGACTGCGGCCGCTTCTTGCTCTTTCGTCCGATCTCTCGAAAGGGTTGCAGGGTTCAGGTTTCCTCATTGGTCTCACTTTTCGTCTCACTCTTCGTTCATTCCCAAAAACCGAGAGTCCCAAGTCAATGGGAGACTTTTATTTAGACGTTTATTTCTTTATTACCAGTATTCCATGATTATTCACTGACACTCGGGCCACCCGGACACTGTAGTGCCCATCATTCTCAACCTCGACTCTAGAGGGATTCCGACTTCGAGGACTTTCTCGCAAGTCCTTTGAAAACTTCCAATTCCTATATACATGTAGGAAATAATCGTTCAGCGTTAGGATCTTTTTAAATATTTTATTTTGTTCGTAATTTGCTTGGCTAAAAAGTTTAGGTGACCTAGGCTCGATGGCGGTGAAGTTAAAGACGAGGGACCTAGGTTTTTCTGCTGTGGCGTTTGTCTCAGGTAATGGTCTTTTGGCAAGCAAGTGAGTCATCGCTGTTTTTGCTACTACATATATGTAGGATTTCTAGGTACATTAATCCTATGCAGATAGAGATCTGCGCGTCTAACAAACAATAACTCTCTTTCTGTAACAAAACAGGTTTTACTTCATTAAAATATTACACTAAGTTTCTCATACGTCTCAACTCAACTCTTCTGACACTCTTCTCAATTCTCAATTCTCTCCCATTCTCAACAACTCTCATCTAATCTCACTGCCTCGCGCCCTTGCATCCCTACTTATAGCTGAACGTATCTCCTTCCATACTCATTTTTTCCTTCTCGATTATTCGACATACATTCGGATGAAGGATTTGTCGCTATCGTTATTCTTTCGTGTTGAACCCGATGCCTCCGTTCGCCATTTTTCGCTTTTTCGAGAAGCCGCCCAACGCTTCCATGTACTTTCATGCACTCCGCACACTCATTCGCCCTGCTATCACTCTTAATGCATTGTTAGTGTCCTTCACAGCTCGCCATCCCACATATATAACTTCCCCCGACCTTTCAATAGTACCCCGGTCTAAGGCAGGGCCTACTAGGGTAGCCTTACTTGATGAGTCCACTAACAGGCCCGGAACGAAACGCATCCCTTCCTTTACCTACTGTCCCTTCTAACAGCTACGTTGCCATCGAGGATGCCTGCGATACCAGCACGACATCAACGACTGTGGGGGAGGAGGACCCCCACAACTCTATTTCTACCTAGTATCCAGCAATAAATTACCTGACATTATTTACACTTGCACCACCGTGGGAATTCGACTGAGCAGGCTACCTGTACTTGAGGAAGAGGTCAGAGAGAAAGAACTATGACGACCACCGTTCATGTACCCATAATCCAGGAGAGGATCAAATTTCTCGAAGTGTCTTGGACCCTCCGATTCCCATATATACAAATTCCAGACCTTCCAATAGTATCCCCGTCTAAGGTAGGGTCTGCTAGGTAGTCTAACTGATGAGCCCACTTGCTGGCCCAGGACGCAACGCATCCCTTCCTTTTCCTTTCGTCCTTTCTAGCTTACGCCATTCCAACAAGGGCAGTACATCAGTATCGTAGGGTACCATTTCGGAAAGAAATCGCGAATCGGGTATTGCCAGCAAAAACAAATTATAAAGCGATCAATATTTTCTAGAAGCAAATGGAAAAGTTATTTTGGGTAACAAAATTAAGTTGCCTGGTCCCTACGGGGAGGTGAAACACAGGTTAAGAAAAGCATAAAAGCAGGGTTCTTGGCGACCAAAACAGAGTCCTTAGAAATTAATTGTGACCGACACGAGTGTGAGTCGCTCGGTGATGGAAAGAGGGTTAAATTAGAGTGCGTTTCTGTGTGCTTTCGTTGCGTTATCTTGGTGTTCTTTTCCTAAGTTAACTTAGTTTTACATTTAAATTAGAGTGCGTTTCTGTGTGCTTTCGTTGCGTTATCTTGGTGTTCTTTTCCTAAGTTAAGTTAGTTTTACAAGTTTCGTGTTCGTGTTATTCTGTTCTTGTTGTTCTGTCAATTTTTGGTGTCTCAAAACCAGTTTTCGCCATCCTACAGTATTAAATAGGAGGGATGGACCCCTATAGAACGTTCCTTTATAAGACTGCAAGGGATTTTTGGGCATTTGTTCACCACTCAACAACGAAAATAAAATACTTACTCGCCAAGAAGGACTCTCTCCATTTTAATCTCCCGTAATACTCTTCGTCATAGTAAATAAAAACCTAGAAAAACCACAATTGAACTAGTTTGCGAAAGAACGTAAACGTCGTCGGATTAATTCTTCCTGGAGAATTGTTGGACGGAACAATTGGCCGTCTACCTCGAGTAAAAGATGGGACGATGCTGGTTGGGAGGAGGAAGAAACGATGTCTGGCCGGAATATCGGGGTGTTCCCGGAACGCTGACACTTGCCGACCTTCGCCGAAGTTTCTTTACCCCCCTCGCCTATTTCGCTCTTTTATATTCGTCTCAGAGGCGGAGAATAGAGGGAACTTCTCGACCTTTGTCCTCGCGAGACGACGGTTTTGTTTTGCGCCTCCTAAAGTCGCCGGGCTTGTCTGTAAACTTTAAACGCCCTTTCATCGTGCCTACCTTTTCAGCGGATAAATTTTAGCCTTGTGCCGCGTTCTTACCTTCGCCGAGCGATTAAGGCTTGCGAAATGGCGGCCTTGGTTGCGAGTGAGGCGCGACTATGGTACGGAGTGTACTTGATACGAGGGTACAGTGTTTTACAGAAGCTGTGAATCAATGAGACGTTTTAACGAGTGGGTAAAATTGGCGTTAGTATACATGCCGAGCGTCGAGCCTCGGTTGAGTGGTTGCCGAAGTTAGTATAGCGCGAGAGTCAGACGTTGAGTGGATATAGTAAGGGTTAGTTCGCCGCGAGAGTCAGACGTTGAGTGGCTATAGTTACCGTTAGTACATAGTGAGAATCAGACGTTGATTATAGTCAGAGTTAGTACTATCTAAGAGTCAGACGTTGATTATAGTCAGAGTTAGTACTATGTAAGAGTCAG